>NC_045442.1:21882299-21913799 GCF_002776525.5 Piliocolobus tephrosceles
GGTGAATCTGGCAATTATGTGTCTTGGAGTTGCTCTTCTGGAGGAGTATCTTTGTGGCGTTCTCTGTATTTCCTGAATTTGAATGTTGGCCTGGCCTGCTAGGTTGGGGAAGTTCTCCTGGATGATATCCTGTAGAGTGTTTTCCAATTTGGTTCCATTTTCCCCCTCACTTTCAGGCACCCCAATCAGACGTAGATTTGGTCTTTTTACATAATCCCATACTTCTTGCAGGCTTTGTTCATTTCTTTTTCTTCTTTTTTCTTTTGGTTTCTCTTCTCGCTTCATTTCATTCATTTGATCCTCCATCGCTGATACTCTTTCTTCCAGTTGATCGAGTCGGTTACTGAAGCTTGTGCATTTGTCACGTATTTCTCGTGTCATGGTTTTCATCTCTGTCATTTCGTTTATGACCTTCTCTGCATTAATTAGTCTAGCTGTCAATTCTTCCACTCTTTTTTCAAGATTTTTAGTTTCTTTGTGCTGGGTACGTAATTCCTCCTTTAGCTCTGAGAAGTTTGATGGACTAATGCCTTCTTCTGTAATTTCATCAAAGTCATTCTCTGACCAGCTTTGATCCATTGCTGGCGATGAGCTGCGCTCCTTTGCAGGGGGAGATGCACTCTTATTTTTTGAATTTCCAGCTTTTCTGCCCTGCTTCTTCCCCATCTTCGTGGTTTTATCTGCCTCTGGTCTTTGATGATGGTGACGTACTGATGGGGTTTTGGTATAGGTGTTCTTCCTGTTTGATAGTTTTCCTTCTAATAGTCAGGACCTTCAGCTGTAGTTCTGTTGGAGATTGCTTGAGGTCCACTCCAGACCCTGTTTGCCTGGGTATCAGCAGCAGAGGTTGCAGAAGATAGAATATTGCTGAACAGCGAGTGTACCTGTCTGATTCTTACTTTGGAAGCTTCCTCTCAGGGGTGTACTCCACCCTGTGAGGTGTGGGGTGTCAGACTGCCCCTAGTGGGGGATGTCTCCCAGTTAGGCTACTCAGGGGTCAGGGACCCACTTGAGCAGGCAGTCTGTCCCTTCTCAGATCTCACCCTCCGTGTTGGGAGATCCACTGCTCTCTTCAAAGCTGTCAGACAGAGTCGTTCGCGTCTGCACAGGCCTCTGCTGCTTCCCCTGTTAATTTTTAGCTGTGCCCTGTCCCCAGAGGCAGAGTCTACAGAGACAGGCAGGTTTCCTTGAGCTGCTGTGAGCTCCACCCAGTTCAAGCTTCCCAGCGGCTTTGTTTACCTACTTAAGCCTCAGCAATGGCGGGCGCCCCTCCCCCAGCCTCGCTGCTGCCTTGCGGTTAGATCACGGCAGACTGCTGTGTTAGCAAGGAGGGAGGCTCCGTGGGCGTGGGACCCTCCCGGCCAGGTGTGGGGTATATTCTCCTGGTGTGCCCGTTTGCTTACAGCACAGTATTGGGGTGGGAGTTACCCGATATTCCAGGTGTTGTGTGTCTCAGTTCCCCTGGCTAGGAAAAGGGATTTCCTTCCCCTTGCGCTTCCCAGGTGAGGCGATGCCTCGTCCTGCTTCAGCTCTCCCCAGTCGGGCTGCAGCAGCTGACCAGCACCGATTGTCTGGCACTCCCTAGCGAGTTGACCCCATTACCTCAGTTGAAAATGCAGAAATCACCGGTCTTCTGTGTCACTCGCGTTGGGAGTTGGAGACTGGAGCTCCACTATTTTTAATAATATTATTTTTGTGTGTTTTATAAATTTTAGTTGTTTAGTCTAGCCAGGGTTTTATCTATTTTGTTCACATTTTGTTTTATAAGCTTTTATTTTAGATTCAGGGGTACAGGTGCAGATTAGTTATATAGGTAAATTGTGCATCACAGGGGTTAGTGTACAGATTATTTCATCACCCAGGTAATAAGCATAATACCTGATAGGTATTTTTTCAATCCTCACCTTCCTCCCACCCATCACTCTCAAGTAGACCCTGGTATCTGTTGTTTCCTTCTTTGTGTTCATATGTAGTCAATGCTTTGCTTCCACTTATAAGTGAGGACATGTGGTATTTGGTTTTCTGTTCCTGTTCACTTAGGATAATGGCCTCCAGCTCCATCTGTATTGCAGAAAAGGACAAGATCTCATTCTTTTTAATGGATTTGCAGCACTCCATGGTGTATAAGTACCACATTTTCTTGATCCAGTCTACTATTGATGGGCATTTAGGTTGATTCCATGTCTTTGCAATTGTGAATAGTGCTGTGTGAATAGTGCTTGTGTGTTCTACATTTATGGTAGAATGATTTATATTCCTTTGGATATATACCCCAATAATGGAATTCCTGGGTTTAATGGCAATTCTATTTTGAGGTCTTTGAGAAATTGCCAAATCGGCTGAACCAATTTACATTCCTACCAGCAGTGTATAAGCATTTCCTTTTCTCTACCACCTTGCCAGCATCTGCTATTTTCTGACTTTTTAATAATAGCCATTCTGACATTCTGACTGGTGTGAGATTGTGGTTTTGATTTGCATTTCTCCAATGATTAGTGATTCTGAGCATTTTATTGTATGCTTCTTGGCTGTGTGTATGTCTTCTTTTGAGAAGTGTCTGTTCATGTCCTTTGCCTACTTTTTAATGGGGTTGTTTGTTTTTGCTTGTAAATTAGTTTAACTTTCTTATAGATTCTGGATATTAGACTTTTGTCAGATGCATAGTTTGCAATATTGTCTCCCATTTTGTAGGTTGTCCGTTCACTCTGTTGAGTGTCTTTTGCTGTGCAGCTCTTTAGTTTAATTAGGTCTCATTTGTCAATTTCTGTTTTTGTTGTAATTGCTTTTGGCATCTTTGTCATTAAATGTTTGCTGGGTCCTATGTCCAGAATGACATTTCCTAGGTTATCCTCCAGGGTTTTTCAGTTTTAGGTTTTACATTTAAGTCTTTAATCCATCTTGAGTTGATTTTTGTATATGGTGTAAAGAGGGAGTCCAGCTTCAATCTTCAACGTATGGCTAGCCAGTTATCCCAGAAGCATTTATTGAATACGAAATCCTTTCCACATTGCTTGTTTTTGTCAAAGATCAGATGGTTGTAGGTGTGTAGCATTATTTCTGGTTTCTCTATTCTGTTCCAATGGTCTATGTGTCTGTTTTTATACCAGTACCATGCCGTTTGGGTTACTGTAGCCTTGTAGTATAGTTTGAAGTCAGGGAGCATGACGCCTCTGCATTTTTCTTTTTCCTTAGGATTTCCTTTGCCATTTGGGCTCTTTTTTGGTTTCATATGAATTTTAACACTTTTTTTTTCCTAATTCTGTGAAGAATATCATTGATAGTTTTTATTTTATTTTATTTATATAATTTTTGGGGGGACAGAGTCTCATTCTATTGCCCAGGCTGGAGTACAGTGGTGCGATCTCAGCTCACTGCAACCTCCACCTTCTGAGTTCAAGCGATTCTCCTGCCTCAGCCTCCTGAGTAGCTGGGATTACAGGTGTGAGCCACCACGCCTGACTATTTTTGTATTTTTAGTAGAGATGGCATTTCACCATGTTGGTCAGGCTGGTCTTGAACTCCTGACCTCGTGATCTGCCCACCTAGGCCTCCCAAAGTCCTGGGATTGCAGGTGTGAGCCACTGCGCCCAGCCTATCATTGGTAGTTTTATAGGAATAGCATTGAATCTCTAATTGGCTTTTGGCAGTATGGCCATTTTAACAGTATTGGTTATTCCTATACATGAGCATGGAATGTTTTTACATTTGTTTGTGTCATCTCTGATATCTTTGAGGAGTGTTTTGTAATTCTTGTTGTAGAGATCTTTCACATTCCTGATTAGATGTTTTCCTCCTATTTATTTTATTCTTTTTGTGTCTGTTGTGAATTGGGCTGCATTCATGATTTGGCTCTCAGCTTGAGTGTTGTTGGCCTCTAGGAATGCTAATTTTTGTACATTGATTGTATCCTGAAATTTTGCTGAAGTTGTTTATGAGGTCTAGGAGCTTTTGGGCAGAGACTATGGGGTTTTCTAGATACAGGGTCATATCATCTACAAACAGGCATAGTTTGACTTCCTCTCTTCCTATTTGAATGCCTCTTATTTTTTACTATTGCTTGATTGCTCTGGCTAGGACTTCCAGTAACATGTTGAATAGAAGTGCTAAGAGAGGGCATCCTTGTCTTGTTCCAATCTTCAAGGAAAATGCTTCCAGCTTTTGGCCATTGAATGTGATGTTGACTGTGGATTTTTTATAGTCAGCTCATATTATTTTGAAGTATATTCCTTCAATGCCTAGTTTGTTGAGGGTTTTTAAATGCAGGGATGTTGAATTTTACCAAAAGCCTTTTATGCATCTGAGAAGATCAATGTAATTTTCATTTTTAAAAATCCGTTTTAAATATTTATTGCCTTTTTTTGCTGTCTTTATACCATTCATATTTATTTTTGTTTATTTATTTTTTTGAGATGGAATCTCGCTTTCACCTAGGCTGGAGTGCAGTGGCACAATCTTGGCTCACTGCAAGCTCCGCCTCCTGGGTTCACACCATTCTCCTGCCTCAGCCTCCTGAGTAGCTGGGACCACAGGCGCCCGCCACCACACCCGGCTAATTTTTTGTATTTTTAGTAGAGATACGGTTTCACCATGTTAGCCAGGATGGTCTCGATCTCCTGAGCTCAGCCTCTCAAAGTGCTGGGATTACCAGCATGAGCCACCGCACTCGGCCTCATATTTAAAGTAATTATTGGTAATTGAATTATTATCTATTGTATTTGCAACTGTTTTCTATTTATTGCATTTATTTCATTTATATCATCCTTTTCTGACTTTTCTGGTTTTATTGGGAATGCCAAATAATCTCATTATGCCTCCTGACTTAGTATACGTGTTATTTTCTGTGACAAATTTTTTATTGGTTTTCCTAGTATTTGTGATATATATGTTTAACTAAGATAAGTCTACCTTTAAATAACACGATGCCACTTCACTCGTAGTGCAGGTAGTATGTTACAAAATATTCCACATTTCTCCCCTCCCCCATCCCTTATGACATTTCCATTGTTCATTTCTCTTATCCATATAGTACATAAGTTACCTAATATATTGTTAGTCATGTTTTAGATTGACTAATAATTAAAAGTAAAAATAATCTATTTTACCCACATTTATTCTTTCTCCATTGTGCCTCATTTTTAATGTAGATTTAAGTTTCTGACTTACTATATTTTTCTCCCTAAAGAACCTTTTAAAACCTGTCTTTTGGGGCAAGACTGCTGGTGATGAATTTCTTCAATTGAAGTTCTTGTTTTCTTCTTCACTTTCAAAAGATAATTTGATGAAAATTTTTTTCTTTTAATTCTTTAAATATTTATTTTTCCACTTTAATTCTTCTGGTATAATTTCTGATGAGAAGTCTGCTGTCATTCTTGTCTTTATTCCTCTAAAGGTGAAATGCTTTTATTCTCTTTCATAATTTTCTCTTTGTCTTTGGTTTTCTGCTTCAAATATGATTTGCCTATATGTAGATTTCTTTTTTTTTTTTTTTTTTTTTTTTTTTTTTTGCATTTATCCTGCTTGGTGTTATCTGAGCTCCCTGGATCTGCGGTTTGATGTCTGTTAATAATTTTGGAAAATTTTCAGTTGCTATTACTTCATATATTAAATATTTCTTCTTTTCTCTCTTTCTCCTGTTTCTGGTATTACAAGTATGCCTGTACTACAGCTTTTTACATTGTTCCACAGTTTTTATAGAGTATACTATTTTTCCTATTATTTTTCTTTGCATTCCAGTGCGGAAAGTTTCCAGTGACGTATCTTCATGCTCATTGATTCTTTCCTCAGCCATTCCAGTTAATTAATGATCCCATTAAAGTCATTCTTTATTTCTATTAAGTGTTTTCAATTGTTAGTATTTCCTTTGATTCTTTCTTAAAGTTTTTATCTATCTACTTACATTACCCATGTGTCCTTGTGTGTTGTATACGTTTTTCATTAGAGCCCTTAGTTTATTAGTTATGGTTATTTTATCTCATTAGATCTGTTTTTTTTTTTTTATTTTTTTATTTTTTATTTCAACAGCTTTAAAGGTATAAGTGGTTTTTGGTTACATGGATGAATTGTATGGTGGTGAAGTCTGAGATTTTAGTGTACCTGTGAGTCACAGTTATTTTAAATTTTCTGTCTGAGCATTCCAAATCTATTTTGTCTGAGTTTGGTTCTGATGCCTGCTTTGTATCTGCAGACTGTGTTTTCTCTTGTTTTAGCATGCCTTATAACTTTTTGTTGAAAGCTGATAATTATGTATGAAATAATAGGAACTGAGGCAAATAGGCATTTAGTGTAAGAATTTATGTTAACCTGGCTCATAGTTGGGCTGTGTTTAATGCTACAGCCATAAGTGCCAGATGCTTCTCGGTTCTTCAGTTTTCCTATCCTCTGTTGTCTCCAGGTTTCCTTAAGAACTCCTCCTTAGATTCTGGGCCTTGACCTCTTTCAGCTAAAATACACTGTTACAATAATGGAGTGTTGATATGGTGGTAAAGTGTGAGGTGGAGAACATTCTGTAATCTAATGTAATTCTTAGCCTCTCCCTGCCCTTAAGTGAGTCAGGAAGGTTAGAGGGGGCTGGAGTCTAAGAAATGCCCTTCTCCCATGTGGTAAAGTCTTTTCACTTGTAGAGAAGGCCTCACTATGGAACACACTCTGGGTGTTTTTTACAGTGATTACTCTTGTCCTTCCCACTGCCAGAGCCATGAGGGAATCTTTTTGGCTCTTCACCATTTGAACCTGGTGGGGTTCCTGGAGGTAAAACAAACAAAAATGCATCCCTCTCCCTAAGACTGCAACCCCCAGAGATTTTCATTTTCCAAGTAGTCTTCATGCAGCCTCCAGCCGTTTATCAGTTATTGATGGCAGCTGTGGGCCGTCCAGTGCCTATTGCGGCAGGGGGTTGGGGACAGGAGTGGTAGTGGGAATGGCCGTGGGAGTGGCAGTGGCAGCAGTGAGAGCCTTGTGCCCCATGTCCCCTGTATCCTGTGTGTCTGAGGCAGCCAGCTGTGCTGACCCCCACCCTCGAGTGGCCGGGCAGGATCTGTTCCCAGGCCTTAGCCTCTGCTGCTCTGGACCCTGGCCTCACACTGCAGCCCTCGCCAGCTGCAGCTGTAGGGAGGACATGGGGAAGACTTAGACAGTCCGCAGACCCCTCTGCCCTTGGGGCCACTGTGATGGGGCTGGGCCAAGTCACCCACCAGCAGTTAAGCTGTGCAATCAGGCCTGAAGAAGTGGTCAGAGAGGGGCCCCAAGGCACAGCTGGGCCTGGGGTGGTGCCCATACTCCATGGAAAAGGTGAAAGCTGGTAGCAGGCAGCAGCCTTGCCCTCCCGGGCATGACTGCAGCTGCCCAAGTCACTGCTGTAGACCTGGGCCTCCCTGCGCTCTTAGGGGTCAAGAGCAGGCAGGAACCCTGCCCTCCTGGGTACAGCTGCAACTGTGCACCCAGGCATCTCTCTGCACTCTTGGGGGGCTTGGGAAGGCCCCTGTTGCCCCCACAGGCTCAGAGGTATTTACTCTCACCACCTGACCTTTTTCTGCTCCTGGGGCCCGCTCCAATCTTGGAGCAACAATGGGGCCAAGCCGGGCGCTTTTGCTGCCTGGCCAGGTGTGCACACGCTCCAGGAAATGCTGACATACCAGCCCCCTGCTGCCTTGGACCCTCCAGATTTTGGGTACCAAGGAGCATGGGAGGGAAGCTGAGGGGTTGTTGAGGACAGCCTGGTGCTGGCCTGCAGGTTCTCCTTGGCACAGACAGCCTGGGCACCATGAACAGTGGCAGAAAGCAGACAGACTCCTGGGTGGAAGGGGGTTGGTTCCCAGTGATGCCCCACCTTCAAGCCGGGAGGGTCTGAAGCCTGGTGGCCAGGCTGCCAGTCCCACAGACCAGAGGGGGAACTTGTGGTGCTTTTCCCTGGGCCTACCCATGGCCACTCATGGGCCTATCAGCACACACATCCTCCCGTCTGAGTCTCATAAAAACCACAGACTCAGCCAAACTTAGTAGAGGATGGAGAGAGGATGGGGAGATGATGGGATGACCAGCTGCAAAGGGGAGCTACCCTCTTTGCTGAGAGCTGGACACTCATCAGGATGAGCTGCCTAGCAGAGAAGAGCTACCCTCTCTGCCAAGAGCTGAAGAGATGACAGGATGACCAGCTCCAGAGAGGAGCTACCTTCTCTGCTGAGAGCCGAACACTCATCGGAACACCATGGTTGCAGAGAGGAGCTGCCCGCTGTGGGTCTCCCCTGAGCTGTTCTGTTGTTAACAAAATTCCTCTTGGTCTGGGTCACCCTCCACTTGTTTGCATACCTCATTCTTCCTGGACACAGGACAAGAACCCAGGACCCACTGAATGGCAGGGCTAAAAAAGCTGTAATACAAACAGGTATGAAACATGTACAACCCATTGCTTGCCAGGTTGTGGGTGACAAGGAGGAGAGAAGAGAGAAGAAGAGAAGGAGGAAAGAGCTGTGGTGCTTTGAGGAGCTCAGACCTCGGAGCTCCTTGATCCAGGGCTGTGACTACCCCTTTGGGACCCTGCAGTTCCTGAAGTCTCCAAGCTTCTAGGCATCACTGTGCTACCCATTGCCAGCTGTGGAAGCTGCTTGCTGTGCACCCTGTCCAGTCACAGCCTCACAGAGAGCCAGCGCCTGGAGCTGCCTGCCCTGCTGCCAGCAGCTGGTATGCCTGACTGTACGCAGTGGCTGGACCCCACACTCACTCACATACCCCTCACTGATCCACTTCAGTCTCTTTGGAGGTGTGGGAATCCACTGGTAGTGTGAGCTAAGCACAGCCTGCCAGGCCAAGTGGGTCCAGTGGGCCCAAGCAAAACTCGGGCAAAGGTGCCACTGGTAACAGAGGTTTCTGACTGGAAAGCAACAACCTCAAGGATCCCATAACATTAGCATTCAAGTGTTTTTACCATTTAATGACCCTGCCCTCCTCCCTCCATTATGGGTAAATAGATTTGAGCTAAGACTTTCTGGATTCACCAGATTTCAGGGTGGCAATTTGCTCTGTGAATCCAGTGCTCTAATATGTGAAAGGAAAATAGCTAATTTTCACTTTATTTATCTATTTCTGATTGTAAAGGTGGGAACGATGACTGCCAAGGTGTTCATATGTTGAAGCTGAAACTGGATTTTTTTTCCTTTATTCACTTTTTAAATATATATTTTACATACACACACACACACACACACACACACTTTTCTCGACATATGAAAGGAAAGAGGTTAGTGCAATGAACTCCCAAATTCTAGCAGCCATCTTGCTAGCATGAGGAAGAGGAACATGCTGGTAGAACAGAAAGTCAGGACTCTGTCTGGGACCCTGATAACTCTATGGATTACCATAGCCCTAGGCTTTGTTCTTTGGGTTTCTCATTTAATGAGAAAATTTTAAACCTTTATTTTGTTTAAAGCATATCACTTTTCAAGCTGTGAACTTAATTCTTACCTGATACACCATTCCTCCCTCACCTTGCCTCTCTTTCTTTGTGTATGTACTGTCTGTCCTGAAGTTTGAATCACTCTCTTTCTCGTCTCCTTTCTCTCTCTCCTTCCTCTCTCCCTCCCGCCTTCGTCATTTCTTCTTTATTTGTATTTGTCCTGCAAATTAGTCCTGTTAATTCCTGTTTTTATCTGGTACATAACATAGTGTCTTTCATATAGTAGATGCTAGATAAATATTGGTTGGATGAATTAATAAATTATCTTAATTATAACTAATCTTGGGCATGAGAAGTCTAGAGGCTCACTCACAAATCCATTTCTGGTATCTATACGATGGCCACACTCATAAGAGAAACTGATGTACATGTCCTTTCCTTATCTCAAGAGCAGAAAATTTCCAAAATGAAGCCAAGGCTTGAATAATTACCAAAATCATTCGTCAAAATAAGTACTTTAGCCAAATATTCAGGGTCCAGCAGGACATATTTCTGCCCAAATTATCTGGATGATTTGTTGAGTCTCTCACTTGGCTTTCTCTGTGGCCTCCTGCAGTCCTTGTAAGCTTGTGCAGCTGTGATATGCCAGTGGTTGGCTCAGGGGCAGAATGCAGGGAAGTGGGGGTGGAAAGCACTGAAAAATCCAATGCCAGGGGCTACAGGCATTTTTTTCTCTGGGCCTACTTATGGGTTATTTTCCTAGGAACATAGAAAAAAATATTGTAAAGAGAAAAACTGAACTACATAACACATTTTTCTTCTTAGCACTTTTTATCATCTGAAGTTGTACCTTGTTTTTCTTAGTGTTTTGGCTTTCTATCTTTTCCCTTTTGAATAGAACCTCCATGAGGGTAAGGACCATCTCTGTCTTATTATTCTCCCACCATGAAACTTGGCACATAGTGGATGATGAGTAAATACTTTTTGAATGAATGAATGCATCAATGGATGCATCAATTAACGCATCAAAGAATAAATGAAGAGTCTCTTGGGTAAAGTACAGCTTCTCTCTGTGGAGCTTAGTACTAGATCGTTGTTTGGAAGCAGACTGCCAGGTTAGTACTCTGTTACTGCCCTTTACCAGCTGTTGTGACTGGACTTATTTTCTTAGTCATAGTGAATCTATGTCCTTATTCATAAAATGGGAGCAGAATTATACTCTCCAGTATACTCAATATACTAATTGTTGTGAAAATTAAATTAATGTTTGCTAGGGCCTTGCACACAGTGTTTGATAAATATTGGTTATTACTTATTATTTTTGTTTCTTCAACTCTACATTGTATACTTCTCTGATCTCAAATGCTTCCTTTCATCTCTAATAGTCTTTTAAACTATAGAAGTTCTTAACAGTTCTTTTTATTTCTAAAAGTTTCATTCATACTAACTTTCTTGCATTTTCAGAGTGATTAAGAGGAGTTTGACTTTGCAATTTCCAGAGGCATCACCTCCAAATATGAGTCTGAATCAGCCCTCTGGAACTTGAAAAGTAGAAATTATTCTTTCTTTCCTGCTGACAGGTATTATGATAGGCATTCTTTTTCCAAAATAGAAGAGCCCATGTACATTGATGGGGGTCTCTCTCCTGTAACCTGATGCCATCCGGAAGTGGGAAGGGTGACTCCTTAGCAGCAGTGATGTATGTACTTGTCACCATCCCTGCTTCTTGATGTTGTGCAGTTGCAAAAAGCCCGTGAGCTTGGGAAACCACCTATAACTTGAAACAAGTTTCATCCACAGCTCTTTCCCTGGGCTTTGCCTTTAGATTATCACACAAACTCCTAGCTCTCTCTTAAATTGACATCAGACCTTAGATATTGATAATGCTCTTATACATTCAAACTTTGTATTTTACCCACCACATTTCTTGGTATTCTTATTAAATTTTTCCTATGTGCAACTGGGGATACAGCAATGAACACAAAAAACAAAGATCCCTGCCCCCTTGGAGCTTACTATTTAGTAGCAGGAAGCAGATTATCTATAAAAATAAGCAAGTAGACATGTAATATATTAAATGGTGATAAAAGCCTGGGCAACAGGGTGAGAGCCCATCTCTACAAAATATTGAAAGATTAGCTGGGCATAGTGGTGTGCATCTGTGGTCCCAGCTACTCAGGCAGCTGAGGTGGGAGGAGAGCTTGAACCCAGGAGGTTGTGGCTGCAGTGAGCCATGATCACACCACCGCACTTCAGCCTGGGCAACAAAATGGGGCCCTGTCTCAATAAATAAACAGTGGTGAGTTTTAAGAAGAAGAAAAGATTAAATGAAGTGAAGATGCTGGAGAGTGGAGACTGCTGGTTGTTAGGGGACAGGGAGGGTAGGGAGGGTCCTTGTTTACAGAGGGGGATTGGAGAAGTCCTCTTGTCGAAATAATATTTGAACTGAGAACTGAAGGAGGGGAGGGAATGAGTCATGCTGCTGTCTGGGGAAAACTTCCCAGACATAAGGAGCAGTATTTTGTAGAATTGGTCTTCACTTGCTGCAGAATGGTACAGAGGCTGGCGTGTCTGGAGTGGAGTGAACAAGGAGAGGGAAAAGTAGGAGATGGGACTGTGTGTGAGCATGTCAAGGACAAGTAATACTGCATGGATTTCTCTTCACTTTGAAAATCATGTCTCCTCCCTACTGATGCATCCCCATACTCACACCCTTCTCAATATGTCATAGTTTTGATCATTGTCACCTTTGTTAGCATTGTTTTTAATATCATCTAAACATTTCCTTTAAGCATTATTTTACCTTTCATATGAACTATTTCAAATAGACCAGGAGAGAAAAATGATGACTAATTCTAACAAAGCACGTATATTGAATACAGGTTAAAATGCTGCGGGTAAGGGAGAGAGGGAAAGGGATTATGACATATCAGCTTGATGTTTCCACCACTTATTCCTCATTCCCTTGCAAACCTCCCTCCAAAAGTATTTGCTGCCATGATTCTAGTATATAACTTGTAAGCACTTTCAACTGAGATATAAGGAAATAAAGAATATTCATAAAAGACTCCAGTGCTTAACATAATCACAGCAAATGTGCCTTAACAAAAGATCATTGTGATGGCCAAGATTATCCTGGTTGTTCCCATCAGCTGTTGGTGAACAGGATTATGTTATTTTCTCTGGAACGTAGCTTTGTTCAGAGTTTATGAACTGAACATTTATAACTGAAGGAACTTCTGTAGTGTTTCTTCTTTTCTGTAGTCATCCAGTCTAACTTCTTCATTTTATAGCCAAGGAAGCTGAGGTAGAAGCAGAGCCTCACAGGTAGGTAAGGGCAAAACCAGCAGTAGAACTCAAATCTTCCACTCTGACCTTTTACCACTTTCTGCTGATAGTGGCCTGGGTCAAAGAGGGAGAATGGAAGGGCCGAGCAGTTTTTAAATTGACTTGAGAAAGGGAAAGCAAGATGGTAAAAAACCCCAACAATCTCATACAGAGACATTTTGGAGAATACTGGCTAGGAGAGGAAGCCAGAACCCTCATTGCTGGTAGGTAATATAGCTGTGATACAGAAAGTGTTCCAAATTGGGAAACCAAGTGAGTTATCTACCATTTTTTCAATCTCTGTCACTTACTGACTTTGAGTACTTACTTGAACCAGCCACTTCACTTCTTAATACATTTTCATCTCTCTAAGATTAGAGAATTAGATTAATTAGAGATGATGAATGCTAGTACATAGACTTGAATCTCCAGTTTTGTGTCTACATATTGCAAATTGATTCTAGATACCTACTTCTTAAAATCTTCTCGACACAGTTTTAGAGCAAAAAGAAATTGGTACTTGAGATTAAATTTATTTAGCATATTTAGACTAGATGATCTCTTAGGTTTCTTCTAGCTGCAGAATTCCATGACGAAGTGTGTCATTCCAGGGATCTTCTCCATGCTTTTCCCTTCTCCCCTCCCCAGTGAAGGGCTCACTGAAGTGTCCTGCTTTCCCATGTGAATGCTGTCATTTCTCCTGAAACTGGTAGGCCCAAATATAGAGCATATGGCTTCTCCTTGACCTGACTTTGCAGCATCCACGAGTAAGTAGACTGGGTTTGGCATACTCAAGTCATTCCTGCAGGGAAAGTCAAGATGGAACAAAATGTTGTTTACCTCTCCCAAGTCAGTATCTAATGGGACTTGAAGGCAGGTGATGTGTTATGGGTTTATGAGTTTCAGAAGAGATTGAGGCCTGGCAAGGAGTATCTGAGAGGCTAATTTAATACAGAACAGCTCTAGCTTAGTCACTGAGCTATTCAGAATGTATTAATATGGCTGGCCAGTTGGAGACACAGACTCAAAACTCCCCTATGAAAGAAAGGCAAACACAAGTTTCTCAGAACTTCATCATTTTTGCTGGGAAGTGTACTTAATAGAACGCAATGTTCTGCTGAAACCATGGAGCAGTAAAATTATAAGTTCAAACTTCCCTCATATTTGCCTGAAAATTATCAAAGAGAAACCTTCATTCTTTCTATTTGAAGAGAGCCTAATATTGTTCATTGTAACACCATCAGCATATTCTGAAATTACCTTGTTTTTTTTTTTTTTTTGAGATGGTGTCTCGCTCTGTCACCCAGGCTAGAGTGCAGTGGCCAGATCTTGGCTCACTGCAAGCTCCATGTCCTGGGTTCATGCCATTCTCCTGCCTCAGCCTCCCGAGTAGCTGGGACTACAGGTGCCTGCCACCATGCTCAGCTAATTTTTTTATTTTTATTTTTAGTAGAGACGGGGTTTCACTGTGTTAGCCAGGATGGTCTTGATCTCCTGACCTTGTGATCCACCCGCCTCAGCCTTCCAAAGTGCTGGGATTACAGGTGTGAGCCACCGCACCCGGCCATGAAATTATCATTTAATGAATCACTTTTATATTCCCATACTTCTGGAAAGGGCTTCAGAATGTTAGTTCTCTCTACTAACTTGCACTTGTGGTTCCTTGTTCAGTGAATGCACCTGATGAATCACAGCTCCTAGGATCCTCACACTGGTGGAACTTCTCCTACGCATTGAATTTTGCTTAGGTCAAGGAGACAGTGGCAAATGTGACTCAAATAGAGATTGATGAGCACTTGTATATTGGGGCTTGTCCTGCCTTTATCCTGTGAGGAAGTGCAGCCTGAGCCTGCTTCTTTGAAATTGAAAGACCCTAAAGAGAGAGACACCTAGCCATCTCAGCTGTCCCAGGTGAGCCCTGCTCTCAGCCAATCCTCCAGCAGCATTTAGCCATGTGAGGGTACCTGGAGAAACAGCAGAAAAACCAGCCAGCCAACCCACAGAACTGTGAAAAGTGAAAAGTGAAAACTGGTTGTTTTAACCCACTAGGTTTAGAGATTACTGATTACATAGAAATAGGTAATCATGACCATGGGCTAGTACCATGGGCTAGCAAGCACCATGACCATGGGCTAGTTCCATAAGTCTAAGAAGCCTGAGTTGTCTCTTCCATCAAATGGAAATAATGACATTCACTCTACAGGAATATTGTGAAGATTAAATATAATGATGAGTTTGATTGCCCCTACAGTGGTCATAGTAGGCACTAGGCTTTTAAGAAATTATCTATTTTTCTTACCATTTTTGCTGCCTCCATATCTGTAGGAAGAAAAAATGGTGAATTTGGCTTCTATCATAAAAATTTTGCTGAAAATTTTCCATTCAAATTGTTTTATAGATCCATTGGGGGTGGTTAATCAAGATGAGAAAAGTTTTCCTTGTCATAGAATACTTTTGGAAGTTAATAAAAGGAAAAACTGACTTGTCAGAATAATAACATTTGCCTAGTTAATATTGACCTATTTTCAAATAATTCGTTGAACTATGCATTCTGAGTAGCCAGTAACTACTAAGAGAGACCATGTGATGATACTAGTTTAAAACAGCATATAATAAGCTCAGAACATAATTGAGGAAAACAGCTTATTCATTTTTGAGATGAAAAACATCACCCATCACATACCTTGATGCTGACTCAAGCTCAAATATGGCACAAATGATTTGCTACAAGACTATATATTTGCAGAAAATGAAGTCTAATGGTGTAATTATGGAGAAAATCACAGCCCTGTTTACCAGGCATTCTAAACAAAATTTTTCAAAAGACGTGCGATGGTGGTAGATCAGTATGTTTGAAAAGATGGTGTACTTTGAAGCAGCTAAAGGATCTAGAGTGGCTCAGTCCATTGAAAACAGATTTACTGCAGTGGGGAACATCATTATGCCCCAGGGACATTCAAGCGGAAATAAACAAAACAGGAAGAATATAGGATGATGAAATTACTTTGGCCCTATTCAGTATGTTGTGTAATGGGATTCTCAGGCTGTTACTGACTGAGTTGGTGAAAACTAGAAAATGTATGCAACATTACTGGAGAGATTATCAGTATAAAAATACAAAGCAACCCAGAAGCTAGTCTGAGTCAGACTTCTGGGGAGGTTAGGAATGATGTAAACTATTTTGGGATTTGAGATTTTTGGGGGGCTTATTTTGGCAAGTTTCTGTAACCTTCTTATGTTTAAACAATCAATTTTTATGGTAACATGTATTACAGATTACACATTAAATTGCAGTAGGAACATGGCAGACTTACAAGGGTACATGTCTTAGACCCAGAAGGTCTTATTTCTAGTTACCTTTATGTGACTTTGAATAAGTCACCTCATTGGGTCTTGGCCTCTACGTCCTTAAAATAAAGATATGAGAAGTTATCTATCAGGTATTTTTAAGCTCTTAAGATGCCTGATTTCCATTAATTTTATGATTTAAGTTAGGCAATAGTGGCAGGCTAAATAGTGACCTCTAATGAAGTCTAGGCTCTAGTCTTGGGAACCTTTGATCCATGATTTACATGGCAAAGGGGAGTTTGCAGATGTGACTAAGTTAAGGATTTTGAGAAGGGATGATCATCCTGATTATCTGGGCAGGTTTTAAATGTAATCATAAGTGTCTTTATGTGAGAGTCAGAGGGTAATTTGACTATAGAAAGGGAAGTAGGAGATGTGACAACAGAAACAAGAGGTTAACATGATTCGACAGAGGAGTTATAAGCCAAGGAATGGAGGCAGCCCCCAGAAGCTGGAAAAGGCGAGGAAACCAATTCTTCCCTGAAATCTCCCGCAGGGATCAGTCCTGTTGACAACTTGACTTTAGCCTGGTTAAACTGATTTCAGTCTTCAGTTCTCTAGAATGATAAGAAAATGAACGTGTATTTTCAAGCCAACAAGTTTGTAGTAATTTGTTATCACAATAACAGTAAACTAATATTGCAGTAAAAAGCCATAAGATCCACTCTGAGATTTGAATGACTTAAATCATGGAATAGTAACTACTGATTTAGCCATTTATTGGAGCATTTTTTTGGCACTAGCAATGGGACAGATGTGAAACCTAGTGCTACACTTGAGATATGTTAGAGTTGTAGGATGCACTTGGCCTGGAGTTACAGCAAACTTAACCCACACAGGCTGAAACATTACAGATGATTTATTTGCTTATGTAACTAAAATATCCCAAGGCAGGCCAGAGGTCAGGAATCATTTAACCAGGGATCAAGGTCCATTTCTCTACAATGTTCTCAACTCTGCCCTCCTCCATATCACGGTTCATACCTCAAGGTTGCAGGAAGATGACCATGAAAGGCCGTACGTGCATACATGGCAATGTCCAGAGGAAGAGTGAGAACATTTCTTCTGGAATTTCTCTCAAGGGTGAGGAAACACATTTCCAAGCAAATATCCTTCCCCTTATGTCTATAACCAGGGAGTGTCCAGTTCTAGTCAGCTTGGACCTACATCACCCAGCGAATCCGTGTCATGAAGAATTTGATTACCTTTACACCTTTCGTACTGCCAGCAGAAATGCTGTTGGAGTTAGCTTTCCCTGAAGCTGTGTGCAGGAGAGGTGGATATCTGAAAGAAAATCATGTTGCTTTTCAAAATTGGGAAATGGATTCTGGGAAAGCCACAAGAACTTTACATTGTAATCATACACATATATCATGAAAAGATGAAGTAGGGGAGGTTTAAGTGGAATTAAAGAGGGGCAAAATATTGTCATAAAAGCTATTCTAAAGATACCCCAAAATACTGTGGGAAAATGCACAAACAATGTGGAAGAATGAAGAAATCTGACTGGGATGGTTTAAGGTTACATTATTGGAGGAGTAATATATAAACTGAAACTTAAAAGGTGGGTGGGAGCTAGTAAGGTGAAGAGGGTAGCATTTCAGGCAGGAAATAGATTGTTGAAAGCTAAAGTATGAAAAGTTTAATGAGGTCTGAGAGCAGAGAGAAATTCAGTGTGGCTGAGTAAAATTTGAGGGGGAGAGGGAAAGGGTGCCATGGTACATGAAGCTGGAAAACAAGTTTGAGGCTGGATTTTTGTATTAATAAATGTGTAGTGTATACATTTTACATGTATATAATGTGTACATTTTATAGATCATGATAAGGAGTTTGGTTTTCATCCCAATAACAGTGAGGAGCCAAGGTTTCCATGGTCATAGGACCACAGCATAGAGAACTAATTGAGAGCAGAGTAGACAAAACATTGCAATTAATTGGAATTAGGAGCTAAGGAAGAGTGAGCTGGGTCAAAGACTACTTAAAAAGTATCTGGGTGAGTGAAGGATCTTTAGGTAACCAGAAATGAGTTTGAAGTACCCCAGGACCTGAGGGAGAGATATTGAGTGGGCAGTTGGAGAATGAAGATAGAGAGAGCTCACAGCAGAGGTGTCACTGTCTCCAGTACATAGATGAGAATAAGGAGGTGAGGAGACGTAAATAAATTTGTCTGAAGTAATGGGATAGAAAGAGCCTGATGAAAGATTCAAATCTAGGTCTTCAAAGCTCATGCTTGTAAAACCTCCATCATTTGAATTGCAAAAGTTCTTTCTAGTTAAGAAATATCTGGAAGATGAAAACTGAAGCCCAGAGAAGTGATTTATTCAAGGCCATATAGTCACTAGGTAATAGAACTTGGCCTTAAGAACAGGCATTTTAATGGCAACTCCATCGCCATTTCCATTATGTGGCATTGTCTCTCTGTAAAATTTTGCTTTCTGGGGACGTTGTTGTTTCCCTTTATTACATACAGAAGCAAATCTTTGACTTGATTGGCTTAGTAACATTCTGCAGAGAAAAAACAAAATGTCAGACTGGGCTACCTGCCTACTGCAGTGGTTCTCAACCTGGATAATTTTGATCTCTAGGATACATCTGGCAATGCTGGAGATGATTTGCTATGTCATAATTGGTGTGGGGGTGCTACCTCACATCTTGTGTGTAAAGACCAGGAATGGTGCCCAACATTCTATAATACATGGGCCAGCCACCCACAACATACCTGGATTAGGATCCCAGGTCTACCTGGGTGTTTTCTATGAATTCATTCACTTTCCCTATTTTTTCCTGTGATAGTATCTGTCTAATAGGCTATTGACATAGCTAAATAAGATAATCGATATAAAGCATTTAGAATGGAGTCAGCAAGGATTAGTTTTCTCCACCATGTGTTAGCTATTGCCATTACCAGTGGCCATGAGAATATGATAAATGTAAAAGCATGTTCTGTTCAAACACCTAAAATGATTTGAATGTATAGATAAAAGGTCTTTTTTTAAGATAACTGTGATGGATATTTAATTCTTGGCAAACAATAAACTTACTTTCTAATAGGTTTGTTTTCTAAATAAGGAATGGAATATGGATTAGTAAAACAGAGCCTTAAGAGTTTGGCTATATCAGCAACAATGTGATTTAGGTGACGTACGTGGGAAGTGATGGGGGAAGGAATTGAATATTTCACTGTATAAAGTGGTAGCTGAGCTTACCCTTTCTGTGTGATTAATGAATCATTCCTCTAGAATGGCAGGGTTGACATAACCTTATGGAAAGAGATTTTGAGCTCATAGACGAAGACTAGAGTTTCAATTGCCAAGTCAAATGCAAAGTTTTCTCATATATCTGGTTTTCAGTTTCATACCTATAAAATGAGAAAGTTGGATTAGATAATCTCTAATGTTACTCTGGCATCACCATCCTAAGATGAATCAACACTGATTTTAGTAAAATACTGTTAATCTAAGCTTTGCCTTTATGTCATTGCTATCCTCTTAGCATCATTTTAAATACATGCAGTTTATTGATCATACCCCTGGAGGCTGATGGGTGGCATTTTTAGGAGGAAACTTTCTAGGAAATATTTAAAATAGTTTACTCCTAAAATTCAAGTTATGCCCTTAGTGATACCACACTGCAAGTAAAAATATATCTTTTCTAGGTGAAGACAAGTGGTTTAGACAGCAGTTACAGAGGATGCGTAAATAACTGGATTGGTGCCTTACCCTGAGGCAAGTTCAGTGAAGGGTTTTGCCCTTACTTCTGTTTGTCTTCTCTTCCTTGTCCATCTCTCATAGGGTCATGCCCCATCCTGCTGTTCCCTTAAGGAAACTTTCTTTGCAATTCAAGTATTTTCTGTGAGCTCTGAAGAGACATAACTTTGGTCTGTGCCTTTATAAATTCCTTCTCCTCTTAGTGATTTATTTTTTAAAACTGAATTGACATAATTATATACACTCATTTTCAAAATTATCGAAAACACTGAAATGAGTAAAGCAGAAAAAAATTATCTGTAATCTCACAGCCTAGTAGCAACTGTGGTTGTAATTGTCAAAAGATAAATTTTCAACACATTTGGTTAAATGATCTAATTAGCTTTTATTTCTAGTTCATAATTTGGGTAGCATCTCATCTAAAAATAGAGGGGTCCTATAGTGGGCATGACAGAACATGCCCACTTTTTTATAAGGATGCTTTTTTATAAGGTAGCTTGAACAGGAACAAAGAAACATCAACATAATACAAAAAGTGGATTAACATGATTAACATGAGACTGCTTCAGGTTACTTTCCTTGTGTTAAAGTAGTAGGGACTTCCTTATTCTGAGTAACACTGGCCTATTTAAAGATTTGGCTAGTATCTTTCTTTCTTGATTTCTTGAAATATACACAGTTTACTTTTTGTCTTGTGATGAGAGACTTTAGCATGAGTGACTCCATTTTGGTTTGGTCTCTTGAGGTCTAGTGCAGAAGCTCAGTTGAAATCAGTGGCCTCCTATACATTTTATTTAATATAGTTCAACATTTTAAAATATTTTATGCCTTTTTTTATAGGTGATTGAAAATATTTTAACTTCAAACCTTTATTTTTTTAGCATCATACCATAAGCATTTCCCTATCCTATTAAAAATTCCTTGACAATCTTTGACTTAATGAATGCAGATTATTCCATTTAGGGATCATATGCTTTCTTAATCAGTTTCCCGTTTTGGGACATTTCTTTTTTTTCACTATTATAAGTAGTAAAAGCTACTTATTAATAACTTTGAAAATAAATCTTTACCTGTATATCTTTGTCTTTTGTTTTTAATATATGCCTAGAGTTTCAGGCTTTGGGTCAAAGGGCAAAGGGGGATGAAAACTTTTTTTTTTTTTTTCTTAAGACAAGGTCTCCCTCTGTTGCCCAGGCTGGAGTGCAGTGGCATGATCACGGCTCACTGCAGGTTCGACCTCCTGGGCTCAAGTGATCTTCCCACCTCAGCCACCTGATAGCTTGGACTGCAGGCATGAGCCACCATATCCAGCTATTTTATTTTTCTACATTTTAGAAAAGTAAGGGAGCAATTTTAAAAGGTTAGCCACATTGTTTTCCTAATTGTATTAACTTACAAACCCATTAGCGTGTATGAAAATGCTTACTTCTGTGAGATGAGCCAGATCAAAGGAAGCAGCTTCTCTAAAGAAGTATCTAGATAAATATAGTGGTATACACTAGAGTTTTAAAATTTGAGAACAGAGTCCTAGAAAAAGAATTCTAAAAAACAGATCATTAGCAACAAGCTTGGAGAAGTTAAATGCAGATGTTTGCCTTTCTGTTTTTATTACACAGCTGAAAGGGCAATGATTGGCTTCTTGTTTTCCCTCACCAATCTACCAGCTCAATCTCTGGTAGATTGGTAAGGGAAAATATTTGTTGATTTCAAATCGGAAGTTCATTTTCTTAAGGTGGAATTTTCCGAAAGCTCTCTTCGTATTGCTCTCTAGCTCCTTATGCTGGGTCAGGGGCAAGCTAAGTTCACAAGCAGAATTAGCCAGATCAAGCCAAAGGCATTAAGTGATAGAACTCATAATTCATAAAGCAGACGTTATTCTGATTGGTAGTATCTATAAATTATTCTAAATTTTCAGTATCTTTCAGTAATGGACTTATTGCAAATGAATATGGAGAGTTCCTTGAGGCCATAGAAGGGCTTAATAAACCATTGGGGAAAGGTAGGATGATTGCCAAATGGAAACCAGCAAAATGATTCAGCCTCAGTTCTGTGTCACATGGGGAGATGGAGGCCACTGCAGGGGACAAGGGGAGGGAAAAATCAACTGTGAGAACTGTGGTTCCCGGGAAAGCTGAGCAGTTTTTGAATCTAAAAAAGATAATTAGGAGACACTTGCATGTTATCATGACTCCCTAAGAGTGACACCTAGAGGACTGGACTGAAGAGGGAGAAAGAAACAGAATAGGAAAAATAAATATTGGGGGTAAGGTGGCAAAGGAGGCAGATTTCAATTCATGTGGATTCTATTTGATTTGAGATTGTATTGAACCTCATCCTGAAAAGACAAGACAGCCTACAAATTCCTAGCCTAATAAATACAATGGAAGACATGCAAGAGTTTTGACCTGAAGTGGAAATCTTTCATTCTTTAGACCACATGGGATATGGCAATTCACTGGCAGGATCCAAATAGAACTTCTTTTTGTCTCTACCACTCAGTGTTACTCAAGGTTAACACCAAATACTCATGGATCTCATGAATTCCCGGGAGTTTCACATAGTTATATAGTCCATACTTTTAAAAACATGGCAGCTCTCCTGAGAGCATATACCCACAAAAAGGCAGCATGTTTGACATTTTAGGTAATTTCAGGATTATGAGGAGAGCCCCAAAGGGACTCAAAAGCTAGTTGCTAGGATTGGAATGTGTCCTTCAAAAAGCATGTATTGGACACTTAATCCTTAATCCAACAATGTCAGGAGGTAAAACTCAAAGAGTGGTGATTGGGCCAGGAGGGGTCTGCCCTCGTGAATGGAATGAATTCCTTATAAAATGATAAGTGTGGCCCCCTTCTCACTCTCTCTCATCCTTTCTTTGCTCCTTCACCATGAGAGACCACAGCACGAAGGCCCTTGTCAGGTGCCAGGTGCCAGTACATTGATCTTGGGCTTCCCAGCCTTGAGAACCATGAGCCAATAAATTTCGGTTCATTACAAGTTGCTCAGTCTCAGCTATTCTGTTATAGCAGCACAGAATGGATCTAGACATGAGTAGAGGGGATAAAACACAGCTCAAGTAGTTACTGTTCACTAATGCAAAGGAAAACTGACAAATATCAAGAACATAAAAGAAAATGTTTTAGGGGATCAAAAAAAGAAAAAGTTCCTTTTGACTAGCA
The DNA here is from genome assembly GCF_002776525.5 of Piliocolobus tephrosceles. Taxonomy (NCBI): domain Eukaryota; kingdom Metazoa; phylum Chordata; class Mammalia; order Primates; family Cercopithecidae; genus Piliocolobus; species Piliocolobus tephrosceles. The sequence continues at coordinate 21,905,249 of NC_045442.1, forward strand.
TGAGCAATGTACAACTAGAGTGGGAGAAGAGGACTTTAGAAGCTAGAATAGGCTGGGTGTGGTGGCTCATGCCTGTAGTCCCAGCACTTTGGGAGGCTGAGGTGGGCAGATTACCTGAGGTCAGGAGTTCGAGACCAGTCTGGCCAACATGATGAAACCCTGTCTCTACCAAAATTACCAAAAAATTAGCTGGGCGTGATGGTGTGTACCTGTAATCCCAGCTACTTGGGAGGCTGAGGCAGGGGAATTGCTTGAACCAGGGAGGTGAAGGTTGCAGTGAGCGGAGATTGCGCCACTGCACTCCAGCCTGGGTGACAGACTGAGACTCCACCTCAAATAAAGAAAGAAAGAAAAAAAAAAAGAAAGAAAGAAGCTAGAATAGCACAGGCAAGGTGTGGTCAGTTGGCAGTGGGCTGGCTTGGTTGAAGCCTGGAGAACATTCTGGACAGAGGTTAGAAAACTGTACAAAAGGTGGAACTTGAATGGCTGATGGAGGAGTAAAGACAGGATTTGATTTATTAGGTAATGGAGAGGTGAAAGGTTTCTGAGTTAACGGATGAGGGGATCAATTGCTTGTAGAAGATCAACCTGCTTACACCCACATTATTCAAATACTGCTGTTAGGGGGAATAAAGTCTCAATTTCCCGTACTTTCTGAATGTTTATTGAGGAGGAAACAGTCAACATAAATTATTCCACCATCTTTAGGGAACTCATTTGTAGGAAGATGCTGTATAGCTGAGGCTTCTCGGATTATGTATATGCACACAGAGTAAAGAATTAGGGCAATTATTTAAAAATCTTGACTAGAAGGCTCACATTCACTTGACAAATCCTGATTGTCAATGAAAAATGGTGGGTATGGTTATCATTCCTTGATTTGATTTGGGGTTGTTTGCTTGAGTCATTTAGATAATTGCCTTTTTTTCCCCACCTTTTCTGGTTTCTGTACTCACAGCCCTCATGTGTCAAGATACTTAAGGGGCATGAAGAAACTCCCTTCCCTGGTTGTGTTAGGAGCTCCTTTCCCAAGTTAGACCCATTTTTCTCTCTTCATTTCCCAGTCTAGACTTCAATCTCAAGAGAGGAACTTCAAAGTGGAGCTCTGTCTAGATTGAAACTCAGCTCCTTTGAGGAAGTTTTGGAATGATTTCCCTTGGTAGACAGGAGGCAAAAGTTAGCAGGAACCCACTGAATCACAGGGAAATTGTCTTGATAACCTGAATACTGTTCCCTCAAAAGGTGACACTTCATAAGAACTTAGATGTTCAACATTGTTCTTTTCAATGTTTCTAGGTTTGTTTTAGGGAGGAATAACAGAAAGAGAGGACGATATCAATGACTTCTGCCTTTCCATGTATTACATGAGTCATTTGTTTATGTAATTAGTATGATCCCCCCAAAACACTTGAATTTAAGGATCATTATTTATTTTTCTTAATAAAATAAAACCTAGTTATGAGCTCCCATTCACTAGAGCCTTCAAAAGTTGCTGTCTCTGTTGTGTTTTACATGGTAGACAGAAAAGGGGGAGAGTCATGGACCTTAGTTTACTTGGTCATCAGTGTAATTCAGCCTGGTGACCCTATTATGACCATATGCCTATTATGGGATCCTCACTACAGAGAATCTGTCCTTGCTATTGCTTTTAAGACTTGGCATTTAAAATCCATAATCCAAAGGCATCCCACATTTGTTCCCCATCTGGGAAACTGCTGGTTGGCCATGGGTCTCTGCCCTTCTCAGAGCCACTCCAAACTGTCATTCCCTTCTTGGTCTCTCTTTCCTGTCTTCTGAAGGCAATGCCTGTTGCTTCTCCAGATGAAAAAGAGAGGAGAGAGAGAGAAAAAATTAGTTAGTTTTAGGGTTTTAGGTTTCAGTGGATAGGATGGACTAATCAGTGCTTTTAGAAATATAATTCTTCTCAGACCTGGGATAAACATTGTGATGTGGAATCAAAAATGGTTGTAATTGTTTCTTGGTGAATTCACAGTAGCTTCCTCCAAATCTCTGAAATATTTTTTAGTAGGTGTTCTTTTTGGTGGGGGCAGGTGACAGGAATTTTGAGTGCTTCCTTCTAATACTTGTCTATATTTGTTTAAAATAGCAATAAGTTAAATAGCCAGGGAAAGAATAAGGGTAGGAGAGACCTGAGAAAAATACTAGGAATTGAGATACCGGGTTTTCTACAAGTTGTCTTATTCCTTCCTAACCCAGTAGGTGAGCTATTTTAATTATTCTTTTAAGAAAAGGAATAACCCTTTATGGCTGCAGGTCTTGGGCAAGGAGGTCATTCCTCGCCTCCTGAGAACGTGAAGCCTGTTTCTCATACCCTTTTTCCAATCCAAGTCAGTATCAAATCCATAGTGTTAAGACCTGGATCTGACTCCTGTAACTCATGGCTTCCTGCCTCTTGATACTTTGAATTTCCTCTTTATTTTGGGTACCCAAAGAATCTCTTCCTTTATTTCCACCTTGGCCACATATCCAACCATTATTTTGTTTGGTTGAATGCAGGACTTCCAAGTGTTTGCAAAGTCTTTTATTATGAAAAGTTTTTTGATTACAAATTCAGTATCTTTAATAGCTACAGGGTTATTCGGATTTGTTTACTTTTATTTTTGAGTTAGTTTTTGTAAGTTGTGCTTTTCAAGGAATTTTTCCATTTCATTTAAGTTGTTGAATTTATTGGCATATATTTGTTCATAATTTCCCATTACTATCATTTAATATCTCTAGGGCTTATGGTGATATCCCCATTTTCATTTCTGATATTGTAATTTGTTTTTTTATTTTTTAAAAACTATTCTTGCTAGGGGAGCTCAATTATTAAAGTACAATAATTTCAAGAATGAAAGTTTGACTTTTAAAATTTGCTCTACTATTGTCTTTTTAAAAAATTTCTGCTCTTTATTATTTCTTTCCTTCTATTTATTTTTGGTTTGCTCTACTTTTTTGACTTCTTAAAGTAGAAACTTAGATAATTGATTTTAAGGGCTTCTCTTTCCATTACACGCATTTAAAGCTGTAGATTTCTCTGTATGCATTGTACAACATTGTGCATCTCATGATATTTCATTATTATTCAGTTTGGTGTATTTTATAACCTACCTACCTCCCTCCCTCCCTCCCTCCCTCCCTCCCTTCCTTCCTTCCTTCCTTCCTTCCTTCTTTCCTTCCTTCTTTCCTTTTTTTTGACAGAGTTTCACTTTTATCACCCAGGCTGGAGTATAATGGCCCAATCTTGTCTCACTGCAACCTCTGCCTCCTGTGTTCAAGTAATTCTCTCCTGCTTCAGCCTCACAAGTAGTCGGGATTACAGGTGTGTGCCACGACACTGGGCTAATTTTGTATTTTTACTAGAGATATGGTTTCACCATGTTGACCAGGCTGGTCTGGAACTCCTGACCTCAGGTGATCCGCCCATCTCAGCCTCCCAAAGTGCTAGGATTACAGGTGTGAGCCACCGTGTCCGGCCAGTTCCTCTTATTTCTTGTCTCTGTGTGCTACTTAGAAGCTATATTATTTAATTTCTAATCATATGAGAATTTTCTAGATAACTTATTGATTTTTAATTTAATTCTCTTTTGGTCAGAGAATATACTCTTGAAGGAATGCAGGGACCTTCACCCTAAAATAAGGCTCTTTGGTATAATGAATATTTTGAATTAAAGGCCCTAAGGTATCAACAGATGCTAGCAAAGACTTTTCTCTTGGCTACATAGTGACCAAATGGACCCACCAAGAAGAACAATAGTTTTTCTTTCCCTCCCTGCTATATCATTGTCTATTGCAGAAAAGATGGAGAATGTAACCACACCAGAATAGACCCATTCACAGAATACAGTCCATGTCTCAAGCTCATGCAGTTTCCAAAGAGAACCATTTACAAATTAATCTCTCATCTCCATCTATTCATTCTCCCTAGCAATCATTTATTGCCCCTTGACAAAATTACCTATTTCCCCCCTCCCCCCTGAAATAAGAATATGTAAGTATTGGGGCCCTATGGAGATAATGAGTAATCATTCTGTCTTTCTCCCCTGTGTACATGTTAATAAATTTGTGTGTCTTTTTTCTTACTAATTGGCATTTTGTGAGTTGATTTTTCAGTGAACTCGCAAAAGGTGATGGGGAAATACTTCCTTTGGCCCCTCCACTGTTTAAGATGTCAGTGTTTTCAAATTTACTGAAGGTAGTATTTCCCAGCTTATGGTATTGTTATGGTGAATGCTCCCAGTGGATTTAAAAAGAATGTGTATTCTGCAGTGTTTTGGTATGTCTGTGACTCTGTCATAGCTGGAAGCAGACAGAGGGAAAGTCCTTTCTAAATCAGCTTAGGAAAATTGTCATCAGTACTTTTTCATGTCAATAAATATTAATTAAAATATTCAAAAGAGTTTATTACAACTTATTTAACCGCTTCCTTTTTGTTATCATTTATATGGCCTCTTCCTCTCCTCTTCCTTTTTTCTCTCCTCTTAGTCTTTTTTCTTTCCTTTCTTCTACTCATCCTCTTGATGGTTTAAAAAGCCATTTTGTGCATATTTATAATTTTTTTTAGGGTAAAATTCCACAATGAGAATTGTTGGGTGAAAGCATAGGTTCCTTCCTGACCAACAGTCATCCAGAAAGTTACTACCTATTCCTATTCAGAGTACATGTGTACACATTTATCTGTACTCCTGCTAGTAGTGATTATTTTAATTTTAAAAATTTGGCAGTCTAGAGAGCTGAAAAGTTTGAGTAATTAAATTTGCATTTTCAATTACTAGTGAGTTTAAATATATTTTATATGTGTATTGGTCTTTAATACTTTTATAAATTATCCACATCTTTTGTCTTTTTTTTATATTTAGGCATTTCTATTTTTCTTTTTAACTTAGAAGTTATTTTTCTGTATTAAAACTTTTAATCATTTATCATAGACAAAGCAAATAATTCTTTTTAAGTATTTCTATGGCAGTTTTTGAGGCATAGGAAGTTGTACTCGTTAAGCGATTTAATCTATTTCTCATTTTTTGTGATTTTTATTTTGCTTATTTTATGCTTGGAAAATCTATGTCTCAAAATCAGGTTTAATTTTTCTATATTTTCTTAAGTCTGTAATGCTTTTACTGATCTATATAGACAACATCTTCTTGTTTGGTATAAAGATCTAATTTTGAAAAAATTTGTAAACTTATTTCCCTACCCTATTTATTGAAAAATATTTTTTCGTCATTGACTTCTGATGCTGCCTTCACAATTTATTAAATTCTTATATACTGTAACACTTTTTACAGGCTTATCTATTTTGTCCCTTTGATTTTCATCAGTATTTTTTCTTGTGCCAGTATAACATGCTTTAATTGTCGTAAGTTTCAAATACTTTTTAACATCTGCTGGGGCTTGACTTTCTTCTCTTCTTTTTCCTTTTTAAAGGAGAACTTAGCATTCTGTCTAATTTGAATTTATATAACATATTATGTATACATACATATTTATTATATTCTTTACTCAATAAGTATTTTATTGAAAATATTTATTACAATAATTTATTAAAAATTAAAAATTTAAATTAAAATAGTTTAAAGCAATTTGAGTTACCATCTTCAATTCTGTTTCCCTGCTGGTGAGTCCGGGGGTAATCACTATTGTGAGTTTAACAAATTCTCATTTATTACATTTAAAAATAACTTAGCACACATGTATGTAAATCCACAAACCATATGAGGGGTCTTCAAAAAGTTCATGGAAAATGAATATTATGAAAAAACTATGCATGGATTTCAAATTTTTTTGCACCAAAGTAAACTCATGCTAACTTTTTATAACATGTCTGAACAGGATCTAGTTTGAGGCACTAAGAAGTATAAGACACTGGTTTGAAAAAAGCCCCTATCAGAGCAACATGAATTCTGCTAAAATTTAAGCAAGAACAAATTAAAAATTTATTGTGAAGCTTGGGTGAAAGAATGGTGACATCATTGATGCTTTACAAAAAGTTTATGGGGACAGTGCCTAAAGAAATCAGCAGTTATTTATTTACAAATGGATAGCTCATTTTAAGAAGGGACAAAACAATATTGAAGATAAATCCTGCAGTGGCGGACTATCCACATCAATTTATGAGGAAAAAAATAATCTTGTCTGCATCTTGACTGAAGAGGAGACACAGACGAATAATTAACATCACAAACAATAGCCAAAACATAGACATCTGTGTTGGTTCCGCTTAACAATTCTGACTGGACAATTAAAGTTGAGCAAATTTTCCACTCAAGGGGTGCCAAAACCATTGTACCCAGAGCAGCTCTGCGGAGCAGAGCTTTCAACCGAAATTTTAAACAAGTGGGATCAAGATCCTGAAGCATTTCTCCAAAGAATTGTAACAGGAGATAAAACATAGCTTTATCATTACAATCCTGAAGACAAAGCACAAGCAAACCAATGACTACCAATGGTTGAAAGTGGTTCAGTCAAAGCAAGAGCTGACTGGTCGGAAGCAAAGGTCATGGCAACAATTTTTGGGGATACTCAAGGTATTTTGCTTAACTTTCTGGAGAGCTAAAGAACAGTAACACCTGCTTATCATAAGAGTGTTTTGAGAAAGTTAGGGAAAGCTTTAATAGGAAAGTACCCAGGAAAGCTTCACCAGAGTCCTTCTCCACTATGACAATGCTCCTGCTCCTTCCTGTCATCTAACAAGAGAAATTTTGCAATAGTGTCAATGGGAAATCATTAGACATCCACCTTACAGTACTGATTTGGCTCCTTCTGACTGCTTTTTGTCTCTTAATCTTAAAAAATCTGTAAAGGGCACCCATTTTTTTGTCAGTTAATAGTGACTTAGTTAAATTCCCAGGACCTCAGTTCTTTAGAGATGGACTAAATGCCATCAAGACACTTTAAAAAATGTCTTGAACTTGATGGAGTTTATGTTGAGAAATAAAGTTTATATTTTTTATTTTTGTATTTTAATTCAATTTTTCCACCAACTTTTTGAAGTCCCTTTGTATATGGTAAACTTTTTAGTACTTTTAAAGTTTACCCAAATTGTATCCAATGTATGTCTTATGCTATTTTTTTATGTATTCACTGTCATTAAGTTTTTGACAACTACCCATCGATATATATGCAGCTCTAGAGCATCTTGACCACTGTATAGTATAAAACATTTTTATTTTCAATATTTCCATTATTTGTGTACACTTAAGGTGTTTCAATTTGTTTACAATTACAAACAACATTGCAATGAATGTCCATTCCTAAGTTTCCTATATTCATACTCAGTTATTTTAGGATATGTATCTGGAAGTAAGTATCAGGCCACAGAGTGTGAAGTTTTAAATTTTATAGGTATTGCCAAGTTGATCTCCAGTGTAACTCTGTTGAGTCAACTTTCTATTAGCAGAACATTACTCAAACCCTCATCAAACTTCAGCATTATCAGACTTAGATATTGACATTCTGAGTGAAAAATAATACATCATTATCCTTTTATTTTGCATTTCCCTGGTAATTAGTAAAGCTGAACACCTTTTTATATGCTTATTGGCTACTCATGTGTCCATTTCTTTGAATTGCTTGTTCGTATTTCTTGTCCACATTTATTTTGAGTTATTTGGCTTTATTCTTATAATTTCTAAGATTTCCTTAGCTATTCTGGATATATTTCTATTCTTACACTGAAACATTTTCTATTGCTCTGTTGCTTGGCACTTAGCCAGCTTAGAGGTGTGATTTTTCATGATGAGAGTTTTAATTTTGATGTAGTCACTTTATTCCTTTATGGTAAATTCTTAGTGCATTTTAAAAAAATTATAACTGCCAGAAATTCTATATGTACCCTATATTGTCCACTATAAGAATTTAAATAATTATTTTAATATTATTTTTAAAGTGTATAGATAAATTATTTTTTGCATTTTATCTTATATAGGACCTTTTTTGTCCTAGAAAGCCATTGAGTAGTCTATTCCTCATTTTCCCCTATTGATTTGTGATAGCACTTCTGTTATATGCTATTTATGATATATGTATAAGTTTGTTTCTGAGTTCTTTGTTCTATTCATCTGTTTATTTATTGTACCAGCTTCACACACTTTTAATTACTATAGCATTACAGCAAGTCTTAGTATCTGGTAGAGAAAAATCCTTCCTGTTATTCTTTAATGAAACTGTTTTAGCTGATTATTCTTCTATTCATATGAAGTTCAGAATATGCCTGTCATATTTTGTATTGCACTGAATTCAAAGATTAGGAGTTAAAGAACACATTAAATCTTCACCTTAAGTAACAAAATGTGACTCCTACTTTATTCAAATTTATTCAACTTCAATAAAGTTTAATAAGTTTCTCCATAAAGTTGCTAATTTGTTGTTAGATTTACTCCTGGTAACCTTATAATTTTTTTTTTGTGACTTATCAGAACAAATACTTTTATTTAAGAAGCTGCTACATTAGTATGAGTTCTGATGAGAGTGAAAGAACACATTCTCGATATAGAGAATGATTTCCTAATTATGACTCGAAGTTCTCTCTTTTTTTTTTTTTATTATACTTTAA
>NC_045442.1:21918799-21970992 GCF_002776525.5 Piliocolobus tephrosceles
CTCTTATTTTTTGAATTTCCAGCTTTTCTGCCCTGCTTTTTCCCCATCTTTGTGGTTTTATCTATCTCTGGTCTTTGATGATGGTGACGTACTGATGGGGTTTTGGTATAGGTGTCCTTCCTGTTTGATAGTTTTCCTCCTGACAGTCAGGACCCTCAGCTATAGGTCTGTTGGAGATTGCTTGAGGTCCACTGCAGACCCTGTTTGCCTGGGTATCAGCAGCAGAGGTTGCAGAAGATAGAATATTGCTGAACAGTGAGTGCACCTGTCTGATTCTTGCTTTGGAAGCTTCCTCTCCGGGGTGTACTCCACCCTGTGAGGTGTGGGGTGTCAGACTGCCCCTAGTGGGGGATGTCTCCCAGTTAGGCCACTCAGGGGTCAGAGACCCACTTGAGCAGGCAGTCTGCCCCTTCTCAGATCTCACCCTCCGTGTTGGGAGATCCACTGCTCTCTTCAAAGCTGTCAGACAGAGTCGTTCGCGTCTGCACAGGCCTCTGCTGCTTTAGTTGTGCCCTGTCCCCAGAGGCGGAGTCTACAGAGACAGGCAGGTTTCCTTGAGCTGCTGTGAGCTCCGCCCAGTTCGAACTTCCCGGCGGCTTTGTTTACCTACTTAAGCCTCAGCGATGGCGGGCGCCCCTCCCCCAGCCTCGCTGCTGCCTTGTGGTTAGATTGCCAGAGACTGCTGTGTTAGCAAGGAGGGAGGCTCCGTGGGCATGGGACCCTCCTGGCCAGGTGTGGGATATATTCTTCTGGTGTGCCTGTCTGCTTACAGGGCAGTATTGGGGTGGGAGTTACGCGATTTACCAGGTGTTGTGTGTCTCAGTTCCCCTGGCTAGGAAAAGGGACTCCCTTCCCCCTTGCGCTTCCCAGGTGAGGTGATGCCTCGCCCTGCTTCAGCTCTCGCTGGTCAGGCTGCAGCAGCTGACCAGCACCGATTGTCCGGCACTCCCGAGTGAGATGACCCCAGTACCTCAGTTGAAAATGCGGAAATCACCGGTCTTCTGTGTCGCTCGCGCTGGGAGATGGAGACTGGAGCTGTTCCTATTTGGCCATCTTGCTCCGCCCACCTTATAATTTTAAATGGTATCTTTTCTTCCATCAAATGTTGTGGAATTTAGTTGATCCTAGTATAATGAAATGTTGATAATTTCAGTTAATTCATTGTTTTGAATATTAAAATACACTGTATTCTGTCAAATTATAATAATATAGATAACAACTCTCTAATTTATCTTTTTTAGGATATTGGGTTTTCCATATTAGGCTCATGTTTATTTTGATAAGTATACTTGGCACACAAATCAGCTATGGCCGAGAGGAACTAGATATTCACTAATATTTCCTCCTCCTGCCCACATATCTCAGCATATCATTCAGTTTGGTTAAAGCTATGTTATTCATTATGGCTAATATAATGTGAGCAGATATAATTGAAGTAGGTCATTTTCGGACCTGGCTGTAAAACAACTTTCAAGGTCCTTCTCACTCTCTTCTTCTACTTTTTTTTTTTTTTTTAATTTTTTTTTGTAAATAAAAAAAAAAAAAAAAAAAAAATCCAACCAAGGACTTTGAGGAAGTCTAAGAGGATGGGAGAGCCATAAGAGGGTAGGAACTTGGTTTTCTATTTATTTTTTGGAATAGAACCAGCAAGGAAAGTTACATGATCTGTGTTGGATTATGATAGTTTTCCTTTGGTTAGCTACTGAGATTTTTATTTTTCCATAAGTTATTGGGGTACAGGTCATATTTGGTTACATGAGTAAGTTCTTCAGTGGAGATTTGTAAGAACCTGGTGCACCCATCACCCGAGCAGTATACACTGCACCATATTTGTTGTCTTTTATCCCTCACCCCCCTCCCACTCTTCCTCCCTAGTCTCCAAAGTCCATTGTATCATTCTTATGCCTTTGCATACCCGGAGGAAAAGAAGTCATTATTTGAAAAAGACACTTGCACATGCATGTTTGTAGCAGCACAGTTCACAATAGAAAAATTGTAGAACCAACCCCAATGCCCATCAATGAGTGGATAAACTCTGGTGTGTGTATATACATATATATATGTGTGTGTGTTATATACACATATGTGTATATATACACATATATACATACATACATACATATATATATATGATGGAATACTACTCAGTCATAAAAATGAATGAATTAACAGCATTTTCAATGACCTGGATGAGATTAGAGACTGTTATTCTAAGTGAAGTAACTCGGGAATGGAAAACCAAGCCACTGAAATTTTGAAGTTGTTTCAGCAGCTGGTTATGATAAGTGTCCTAACTAATAGACTAACTTTTGACAAACACTTTATCAACAACCACTTAATAGGATTCAGATTCAAGCTGTGTCCATGATTAGTTATCCAAGCCTGAGGAAGAGACATTAGAGTGAATGCTGGGCTTGAGTCCAGACTCTCAGATGAGAACTGGACATGAGGCCATGTTAAGAACAGGAGGGCACTCTAAGCTGTCTGATCTAGTGGATCATCATAGCAGTGAGAGAAGGAGAGTGATCTTTGCTGTAGTAGCTCTATCTCCCAAGAACCCTGGAATTTTGAGTGAGATGGCATCATCTCGAAACCATCATACCCCTCTATGCCAAGCAGGAAAAAAAAATCCTTTGTCTACATATTATTTTCATTTCATTCAGCAAACTCATGCTGAACACCTATTCCATATTATGCTCCCTGTGCATGTGCACACAAATACACACACACACACACACAAACACACACACACACACACACACACGCCAGAATCACGTTCTGTCTCAGAGCCCTAGTTAAATTTTTCTGAAACCCCAGGGAAGATTTTCCCAGCATAGAGTTACCCTGAAATTGATTTTCTACACTTGAGTTGTATAATAAAGGATACAGCAGACCCTGGAGACATTCTTGTCTATATCAACGAGTACCAAATCTAATTAATACACAGGAGAGCCTTTTTTTTTTTCTTTAGGAAAGTATCAGCCTGTTAGTGTGGTTAAGAGTAGTGATCTTGGTCTATTGTGTGTGTAAATTCTAGTCATGTAAGTTCAAGTTGCCCATGGAGGTACTTAACTTTTCATGGTCAAAATTGTTGTCAGAAGCATTAGGAGGATTATGTTTTTCTCTATCTAAATTCCGTAAGTGTAGTTTGGGTAAGGGAAAAATTGAGAATAGGACACAACCTTAGCTAGGCAATGAAGTCATGTCTCATGAGGAAAAAAATATGCTTTCTTCATACTAATTAACCTGCCTTTGAAATTCTTGCATCACAAAGTAGGGCCAAATAATTGTTTTGTATCCTGTAATATTCAAGACCGGCAGCAAAGCAAACTCTGGCCTGCAGAGCATTCTGTTCAGTGCTTTAGAGGTCATCAGCGAGCACACATTACATCCACAAAGACGAGTGATGATGTGTATGTTTCTCGGAGGTGAAAGGAAACAAATTATTAGCCATTTGGTAAAAATTTAAAGCACACCTAACGTGAGTACTAACCTAGTAACCTACTATGTGTATTTGCATCTTTTTTGGAAAGTAATATAAGAGTATATACAGTAAGATATTGTCCATACCTTGAACCCAATAATCTAAATTGTTGGAATTTATCCTGAAGAAATGATTCAGAATCAACAAGTTATGCATGTAATATCAAATATTTTAATTAATTCCTTTAGTCTATAAATTTTCATATAATGTCTGCTTAATGTCAGGCACTACATTAGGTACTAGGATTCATGGTGTACAAGAAGTCAATGTTCATGGCTTCCATTCTGGAAATACAACAGTTACAGAGAGCCAGCAACTCTCCTCTTACAAAGCAACTAAAAATACCATATAATATGAAATTTTAAAAAGACAGCTTAAATAAATGTGTGAGTTTGGCAGAAAGATCAGGGAAAGAATGGGACCATAACTCAATGGAGGTGAGCAACACGGTGAAGCTTTGGGCTGTCCAGGAGTGTGTGATAACCCAAGTAATTGATTTATAGTTTTGGTTTAACAATCTTATCAGTAGGACAAGTGACAAAGAATGAATAGAGTGAAAGGCATCGAGTCAGGCTACCCTCCTCCATGGATAAAACATAAAACCACAAACGATGCATGGAAATTCTGGTTTTCAGATTATACTCCACAGAGGCATAAAGGAGAGATACTTGTCGGTTTCAGTATTGGGGTTATTGAAGGTGGAGAAAAAGCTTCCTTTGAGAATCTATAGCATCAGTCAGCCCCTGTGAGGGACTGGGGACTGAATTCACACATTTGGGAACTGAAAAGCCATAACTGAGCCTTTTACCTTAAAATGGACAAAGGTAGTACTGTTCCTAGGTATTGGGTAGAAATAAATGCAGATATTCTCAGAGGAACTTAGAAGCCATGAAATTCCTACAGGATTCCTGTAAGTAGAGTTCCAAATACGAGCTCATAATTATGACAATAATAATAATAATAAATCCTACACAAAAGGAAACAGGATACTATGAATGTAAGACAACTAAGAAGGAAAATAAAATAAAAGACAAAAAACAGAACCAGATCCATAAAAATTTAGTGACCTAAAACAGAACACAAAATAAGTGTGTTAAATGTATATATTTTTAAAATGACACACAAAATATCATAATTGGGAACTAGAAATTATTTGAGGATAACCAGAAAGACTGGTTAAAAAAAGAACTAATAAAAGCTTCTAGATTAAATATACAACTAAAATGGAATGGTTAAACATCAGAATATACAAAGCTGCAAAGAAAATTAATCAACTTCAAAGAGATGCAAAAAGTTACATGGACTAGAACAGGAAGAGAAAAAGGGACATAACCCAAGAAAAATAGATTAAGAGATAAGGAGTTTAGAGGGAATAGGTTCAACACATATTCACTAACACTTCTAGGTAAAGATTATAGAGAGAATGAAAAAGCAATATTTGAAAATACAATGGGCAAGTTTTCCAGAATCACTTAAAGACATAAATCTTCAGATTTAGGAAGTCCAGTGGATCCAAAGCAAAATAATTAAAAACAAGACCAGTTGTAAGCACCTTGCCCTTGAGGTTTTTGCAGTTTCATTATTTAGAAAACAACATAAAAGTAGCAAGAAATATTAAAGAAATGGCTGCTGGACAATTGGCCTCAAAGCACTGAGAAAAAACTGAGGAACCATCTATAATTCTATACTTTCAAATACAAGAAGAAAAGCAAGACGTTTTTAGAAGTAACTGAAGCAGTGTTTGCTAGCAACATAACTTTGCCATAAGGAACTTTTAATACATGTACTTCAGAAAGAAGCAAATGATCCCAGAAGGAAGGTCTAAGATTTAAGGTATGTTGATTAAAGTAGAGAGTAAAAATTTGGATAAATGAAAAATAATTAATGATTAAATTCAATAATGCTAATGTCAAATATTGAGAGTTAAGTAAAGCAGTATATACTTTCTATTGTGAACAAAATGAACATGATAGTGGGGTTTTTGTGACAGATGATTAGAATGAAGGTCTTCTAAGATACCTTTATTATTCAGCAATAATGTCAACATAACTGTAAACTTTTAAAAGTTTATAAGAGAAAAATAAAGCTTCTCAAAGGAAAAAAAAACCACAAATCAATAAGCACAGCAAAAGAAAGCAAGAGAAAAAAAAAATAAAGCTGCGTAAAACCAAGGCAAATAACACCAAAAAAGATAGAAAAAAAAAATAAAAGTATAAGACTATCAGTGAGATGACAGGAATTATAAAAAATGACCATGTCCAAAAAATATGGAAGTCAATTTCATGATTTTTTACAAGGAACACACATCAAACATAAGAACAGAGGACAGTTGAAAGGCAGAGAATGCAAAGATAGATAGCAGGCAAATACTATTAAATGTTCCTGGTGTCTGTTACTAATTGACAAAATAGACTTCAAAACAAAAAGCATTACTACAGACAGTAACTATATAATAATAAAAAAGATAATTTTCCAGGAGATAATCCTAGCTAATAACATAGGTTTAAAATATATGAAGCAAAAATTGCCAGAACTCCAAGAAGTAAGGGATTTTTATTCTCTCTCTTCTCTCTTAGTAATTGATATATCAAACAGACAAAAATTAGAAAGGATAGGGAGAATTTGAACTATGCACTTAATAAGCTTGATCTGATGGGCACAGGAAATATATCCCAAGAGACAGAGAATAAAATGCTGTTTTGAGCATGCAGGAAAGATTTGTAAAAATTGACAACAAATTCCAGAAATTGGATCTCATAGAGACTTTGTATGAATACAATAAAATTCATTCATAAATTAGCAACACCACTAAGAAACAGAAAGCAACATACACTTGAATATTTATTTTTAAAAAGCTGTTAGAAGGGCTATAAGTTAAGGCATCAATCTTTATGGAAATAGAAACAATAATATAAAACCCAGTTTGTTGGTTATAGGAAGACTTCCTAGGAAGTACTTATATTAGAGAATAAAAAGGCTAAAGAATAATGTGAGAAGCATCCAGTTTAAGAAATTAGAAGGATAACAAAATAAACACATAAAAGTAAAAATAAGAAATGACACATTTATAAACTAGAAAACAAATATAATTAATAAAACTGCCAGTCATTTTTAAAGACTACCAAAATCAATACATGTCCAATAAAACTGACCAAAATTTACAGAAAAGAGACATAAACATTAGTAATGAAAAGGAAAGCATAGCTGTACATAAAGCAATGATTAAAAGAGATGATGTGGCCGAGCGCAGTAGCTCACGCCTGTAATTCCAGCACGTTGGGAAGCCAAGGCGGGTGCATCACCTGAGGTCAGGAGTTTGAGACCAGTCTGGCCAACATGGTGAAACCCCGTCTCTACTAAAAATACAAAAATTAGCTGGGTGTGGTGGCAGCCGCGTGTAATCCTAGCTACTCAAGAGGCTGAGGCAGGAGAATTGCTTGAACCTGGGTCAGGGAGGTTACAGTGAGCCGAGATCATGCCACTGCACTCCAGCCTGGGCAACAAAGTGAGACTCCATCTCGGGGAAAAAAAAAAAAAAAAAAGATGATGTAAGTACTGAGAAAATATTAGGCCCAAATGGTTTTGTATATGAATTCTATAAAACACTTGAAAGATAGATAATATCTTTTTTTTTTTTTTTTCAAAGAATAGACTTAGTTACAGACGGTTTATTGTTTTCCTGTGAGGTTAATATAACCTTGATACTAAAACCAGGCAAGGATAGTATAAGAAAGGAATATTAGAAGTTCATTTCGCTCATGAACATACATGAAGTATTCAAAACAAAATATGAGCATCCTCAATTCAGCAATGTGTTAAAAATACAATACCCATTAATCACATTGGTTAAACCCTAAAATGCAAGGTTATTTTAACATTGGAACATCTATTAAAATGTAAATCACCAGATTAGCAGATAGAAGGAGAAAATCATATACCCATCTGAGTAGGTGTAGCAAAAACATTTGATAAATTCAGTATCTACTCATGATTTAAAAAATTCTTTGGGAAAACTAAGGTTAGAAGGTGAATTCGTTAACCTAATAAATGTCTGCCAAAAACCTGCTACACGTATCACATTTAATGGTAAAGCTTTATAAGCATTCCCTTGAAAACTAGGAAAAGAAAAGGATACTTGATTTCACTAGTTTTATTCAAAATATTGTTATAGATTCTAATCAGCGCAAAAAGACAACATTGTACTAGGTGGTAGACACATGGGTCTCATTTTATTATTATACCTTATTTATATTTATGTTGCATATACTATTTTGAATTTATAGCATATTTAATAATACAAAATAATGTGGGGTCTTACAAAGAAATGAGAAAGCATTAAAGGAAGGAAAAGTGAATGGAAAAAAAAAAGATATGTCTTTCGCAGAACTTACATTCTAGCAGTAGATATAGGTGAGTCATTTAGGGACTTGGAGTATTAAATACCAAGTGCCATGATTGCTGAGTTGGTGAGTGGATAACAGCACAACAGTCCTGTTGTGCGAACTTCCAGTTTAAGAGGTCCAGGGCCGGGCGCAATGGCTCACACCTGTAATCCCAGCACTTTGGGAGGCTGAGGCAGGCGGATCACGAGGACAGGAGTTCGAGACCAGCTTGACCAACATGATGAAACCCCGTCACTACTAAAAATACAAAAATTAGCCGGGTGCGGTGGCACGTGCCTGTAATCCCAGCTACTCGGGACGCTGAGGCAGGAGAATCGCTTGAACCCAGGAGGCGGAGGTTACAGTGAGCCGAGATCGCACCATTGCGCTCCAGCCTTGGCGACAGAGCGAGACACTGTCTCCAAAAACAAAAAGAGGTTCCCAAATAGTTGTCTTAGTCTGTTTGTGCTGCTATAATCTAGTACGAGAGACTGGGTAATTTAAAGACGAGAACTTTATTTTCTCACAGTTCTGGAGGCTGGGGGTCCAAGATCAAGGATCCTATATTCAGCGTGTGGGAAAGGCTCCCTCTCTGCTTCCTAGACGCTGCCTCGTCAATACACCTTTGTCACTGCATCCTCACATGGCAGAAGGCAGAAGGGCAAAAGGACAAAAAGGGATGAACAGTGTCCTCACATGGCAGAAAGGACAGAGGGGAAAAAGGGCCCAGCAATTTTCCTCAGGCTTTTTTATAATGCGCTAATCTCATTCATGAGGGCAGATCCCTGAAGGCCTCATCACCTCCTAAATGCTCCACCTCATAATCCTGTTGCATTGGGGATTGAGTTTCAACATGAATTTTAAAGGGGGCACAAATATTCAAATCATACCAGATGAGGAAGGGTTTTCTAGGCAAAGAAGATGGGAGAATTAGGAATCAGTTTTGGGGAAAAGTGCTCATTGGCAGGGGTAAGAGCGTCTGCCAAGGGATAGAGACTGAACAACATACGGGGCTTTCGGATCCTCCAGGCATTACCATGACCTGAGCATGGAATTGGAGGTAAGGAGAGATAAGAGAAGAAGCTAGAGAGAGAAGTAAAGACCAGGTTGTACTGAGTCAGAATCATTCTTTTGTTGTTCCTGTTTTCTTTTTTGTATTGTTGATATTATAGAGTAAACAGAAAATAAAATCTGAAAGTAATCTAAATACTCAGAAATTGGAAAAGGACAAATAATAGGATATATGGTTGAATACAGAAAACTATAAAAAATGATCATTATTAAAACTGTAAAAAACTAGAAAACTCTTTATGATCCTGGTGAAAAGTTCTGAACCCAGTGTTATACTTTGCCTCTTATACTGTAATTATAAGATTATAAAATATGTATACATGAAGACAAAGACAGGAGGGCAATATACCGAAAAGAACATTGTGTTAGGATGGTGGAATATGGTTGAGTTTTATCTCTTTTTTAAAAACGTTGTTAAATATATCCTCATTTAAAAATAAAAATTTAAACAGAGCAGGTCAATATTAGTAACTTCAGTGGGCCCAGGGAATAAATTTTTGCTCATTATTGAATGTCCAGTGCTTAGCACAAAGTAGACTGCATATGTGTGTGAATGCATTAAATGCATCGAGGATGGTTCTGAGGTGATTTGGAAGAATTACTGGTGGTATCCTAACAGCAGCAACCAAGTGTCATGTGGGTCAGAATTGGGCCGCAGTGCCAAATTAGAGACAGGAATTGCAAGCTGATTGAACTTTCTGGAGAGTCCTTTACTGATCATTTTCAGAACTAACTGAGCTGTTTGACTTCTTATACTCAAGGCAGATCTACGAGAAAGAGAAGTCAACACTTTGTCAAAATAGGGGTTAGAAATAAAGGAAGAGTTGGGAGGGAGATTTATTGCTCTTTCTCTCTTTCTTTCTTTCTTTCCTTCCTTCCTTCCTTCCTTCCTTCCTTCCTTCCTTCCTTCCGGAGAGTGTGAAAGGAGTATCTTAGTTGCTAACGTTTTTTTAATATTAGAATATTCTTAAATAAATATAAAACATTTTGGATGGGGGAAAATCCCCCAAACTATGCTGAATTTCATTTCTTAAGAGCTTTTTTTTTCCAATTATTTTCACACAAATAGTCATAATCATTTTGTTTATATTTCCTTCTAGTCTACATTTCCCACTTAATACTCTTTTGTTATATTCCTTAAATATTTTAAAATCTAATTCTTCATTTAATAAATTGCATAGTATTTCATCATATTGGTACCCTGTAATTTACTTAACTCTCAGCCTTTTGCTATGCATGGAAGTTTTTGTTGTTTTGATATTATTCTTTCTTTCTTTCTTTCTTTCTTTCTTTCTTTCTTTCTTTCTTTCTAAACAAAAACAAAAAAGAAACCTTTCTGTGTGTGTGTTTGTATGTGTGTGTATGTGTGTATATATTTCTCCTTAGAAATGTTTAGGAAAGAAAGGACATTCTGGGTTAAAGATTAGAAATGTTATAATTTGGATTCCTCTGCAAGAAGAATAATATAAAAACTGTTTTCTTGTGCATCCAGCTAGAATGAAATGGGTTCACTCAGTCAGTCAGGAGTCTGGGATGAAATGGTCATTCTCAGTATTTTAAGCTCTACGTTTTATAGATAGTATCTAGTAAAACTTTTTTAGGGATGGGTGAAGATGGGCACAATAATAGCAGTTAATAAATCTTCATATTGTTATCTCATTAGTTTCTATAAAATATGGTCTGAACTGAGATTGACTAAGATTAAATGATTGTTCCAAAGTCCCCTAGAGAGTTAATGTCAAGCCTCAGGTAAAATTTGTCTCTTAATTTCTAGATCACAGTGCCAGGGTAGCCATATGTAGAAATTTCAATCATTATGTATTTTTATCAGTACAGAGTTTGGATTTGAGAAAGGAGGTATTGACTGCCTGGGATCAAATACAGCTTTACTAATCTCTAGCTGTATGAATTTGATCAAGTCTCACAAGCAATCTGATATGATCTTCTATTTCTTTCTTTCTTTTTTTTTTTTTTTTTTTTTTTTGAGACGGAGTCTCGCTCTGTCGCCCGGGCTGGAGTGCAGTGGCCGGATCTCAGCTCACTGCAAGCTCCGCCTCCTGGGTTTACGCCATTCTCCTGCCTCAACCTCCTGAGTAGCTGGGACTACAGGCGCCAGCCACCTCGCCCGGCTAGCTTTTTGTATTTTTTAGTAGAGACGGGGTTTCACCGTGTTAGCCAGGATGGTCTCGAACTCCTGACCTCGTGATCCGCCCGTCTCGGCCTCCCAAAGTGCTGGGATTATAGGCTTGAGCCACCCGGCCCTGATCTTCTATTTCTTGAACTAGAAAATAGGAGTGGTAATAGTAAGTACTTTGTAAGGTGATTGTGAACGGTAAATGAAATGATACATATAAAAGATTTATACAGTGCCTGCACACACCAACATTTAGCAAATATTAGCAAAATGCCTAAGGTCCAGATTCTTTGAAGTTAACCTGAATAACCCTCATTTATCTCTTTCTTCAAGGCAACTTTCGGACCCAGAATATACCTTGAAGATGTTTGCAGTTATAGTGTCTCTATCTATAGCTTGTACATTTTGCATCCCTAACACTTGTCTTCTTTTGGCAGTAGTAGTACTCTAATTTATTAGCAAAGTATCTCTCTAAGGGGAGCTACAGCTTTTATGCTATTGGTGCGTGTTGTTCTGGTCCTGACCATTGTTTTAGGTCTTCATTTTAGATCCCAACAAGATTTCATTACTCCTTGTGTATGCCTTCCAGACCATTTGAAGTGTTACATCATTCTGTGACTGTGAAATAGACATGAGTCATAAAAGCAAAATTGAATTAGAGCCTTCTTGAGCATTTTAGGCTTATTGCCATGTTTTGGACAATGATATACTTTATTTTACAGAGTTACAATGAATGATTGTCTAAACAGATAGTGTTGGTGAAGTACATTAATAATAACAATTAATTATAGTTACATTGTGTGGGGAGACTAGTGATTTTAACATGAAAGAAAATAGACGATTTCTGTTACGATCTACGTTTATGTGGCTTTGTACCCATGATTCACAAAAATGTCACAGATGAAAAAGCAATGATTCTTTATGTATTAAGCTAACTGCAGTCTTGTTAACCTTTAATATATTCAGGAACAAAGTGAACTGGATACTTGAAAACTTTCTCTTTGAATTAAGTAGTTTCTTTATCATCCACATTTTCATCTGTAAATGCGTTAACTGGATACTTTCAAATAAGTCATGTTAAATCTGAAATTTGAAGAAAATTAATAACTATTAATTCTTTCAGCCATTTGTTCCTCTCTTCTCATTTTCTTCTTACCTATACCAAATGCTATTTATTCCTGTCACTCTGCTTAAATGTGTCAACATCAAGGTCAGCCACTTTCTGTATATTGAGAAAATCAGTAGTCAAGTCTCTGACCTCCCTCATCCTCCTTGACCTCTCAGCAGCATTTCACGTGGCTGAACCCTCCCACTTTCTTGAAAAATGTTATTTTCCAGGTTTCAGGACATCATTTTTACTTGTTGGGTTTTGTTCTCTTGTTTTTCACTGCCACTCCACAGTCTACTTTGCTCACTACACAAAATCAGCCAATGCCAGAGCTCTACACATGTCAGACTATTCTCATTGCTGCTTTGCCTCTGCTGTCCATTACTATAACTATGCCTATCTTGCCTGTGACAGTTGAGTGCCGTCACATGGCCCCCACCACCTCGGGATCCAATTATTCCCATTGCTTTTAAATTTTACACCGTATGTTCTCACTCATAGGTGGGAACTGAACAATGAGTTCACTTGGACTCGGGAAGGGGAACATCACACACTGGGGCCTATCACAGGGAGGGGGAAGGGGGGAGGGATTGCACTGGGGAGTTATACCTGATATAAATGATGAATTGATGGGTGCTGACGAGTTGATGGGTGCAGCACACCAACATGGCACAGGTATACATATGTAACAAACCTGCACGTTATGCACATGTACCCTAGAACTTAAAGTATAATAATAATAAAAAAAAAATTGTAATTGAGTTACTGTGGTCCCTACTGTAAGAACTGGCATACAGAGAAGAGCAATCACAGAGCTCTCCAAGGATGCAGGTGCTGCCCTCACAAATCTATCTCGCAAAATATTGGTGAAGGCTATTTCTTCTGGACCCTTCCAGCTGGAATGAGTAGTTCTAAAGTGACTAATCCACTCTAGCATCCCAATCTCCCTAAGTCTTTGGATCCCTTCCTCTACATTAAACCAAGGGAGATCAGGTATTTCCACCTCACTCACAGTGATCTATCTTTTGATCCATATTTCAGCTAATCAAGCAAATAAACTATTAGAACCATTTTTAACTCCCTGAGCTGCAACATTAAATGCAGAATCCCTCCTTAGTGGGCCCAAATCAATAAAATCAGCCTGATCCAACTCTATGTTCCTTCCACCATTATCCTACATCCTTAATATCATTCCCATGCCTGTTCTCCAGGTTTCCGCCTATATAAATTAGAAAACTCAAACAGTTCTTTCAGGTGTAGCACGCCTCATTGTGGGTCACACTCTGAACCTCACCTCTAGGGGTCTGCCAGAACTTTAGTCTAGTTATAGGTCTAGAAGCAAACAGGGGTATCAGGGGTGGGTTCTGAGGAATCAGCATTGTCTTGCCTGGCAGCCACTTCAGGGGAGGCCATCACTGTTGCCTCAGGCAGTACATAGTTAATCTCCTCAGACAAAGGTGGTAAGGCTGATGGCAGCAGGACGGGGAGGGGATGTTGCCACCACTGGGGATGAGGAAGCTGTTTTCTCGGGCAAAAAAAAGCCTCATAAGAGTTTACAAGCTCAGTGTCCCCAGCTTCATCAGGGTCCTCCCACACATCCCCATTCCAATTTGCAGGGTCTCATTCTTTTCCAATCAATGCCCTCACTTTAATAGACATCTGGTGAGACTGAGCATGTACCTTTCATTGCAGGTCAGCCATTCACATGATAAGAGCTTGTGCCTGATTTTCTGCAATTTCAACCCTTTGTCTCCAGCAGGTATGACTCTCAGGGCAATCTTAGAAGACTTGAGGCTCAGTATGTGCTTCTGGAGCTAGGAGTTAGAATCCCTGAGCTCAACCTTTTCTTTCATCACTTTGTCCAGTGAACTTAGGAGCAACCAACTAACTTTATAATATTTTTTTGTTCCCCACATGTAGTCAAAGGTATTATGTATAAAGTCACTAAACTCCTTGACTCTCACAATCAGTAAAGTAGGTGTATCAAATGCATTTATTTTATATAACTCTCTAAACAGCTTACACCAAGGACTATCAGTGTTCTCCATACTATTAGAAGTAGAGTCTTTAGCATTTGGGGGTCTATTCAGATTAAGCAGCCAACTCCAGAAACTCCAAAACCAACTAGAGACATCCATCCTTAAAATTCTCTTCCTCTAGAACCATGCCTGGTACTAAAATCTGTATTAGTCCAGGTTCTCTAGGGGGACAGAGCTAATAGGATATATGAATGTATGAGAGGAAGTTTATTAAGGAGAATTGACTCACACAATCACAATGTAAAGTCCCACAATAGGCAATCTGCAAGTTGAGGAGCAAGGAAGCCAGTGGTGGATCAGTCGGAGTTCTAAAACCTCGAAAGTGGGGAAGCCAACAGTGCATCCTTCAGTTTGTGGCCAAAGGCTCGAGAGCTGCTGGCAACTCACTGGTGTAAGTCCAGGAGTCCAAAAGCTGAAGAACTTAGAGTCTGATGTTCAAGGACAGCATAGGAGAAAGATGAAGGCTGGAAGACTCAGCAAGTCTGCTCTTCCATTTTCTCCTGCTTTATTCAAGCCATACTGGCAGCTGATTAGATGGTGCCCACCCAGATGGAGGGTGGGTCTGCCTCTCCCAGTCCACTGACTCAAATGTTAATCTTCTTTGGCAACACCCTCACAGACACAGTCAGGAACAATACTTTGCATCCTTCAGTGCAAGCAAATTGACACTCAATATTAACCATCACAGGCGTCCTTCACAATTCCAGTGATTCCCTTTTTTTTTTTTTTCTTGAATTGAAACTCACAGAGTTTATCTTTATGCACTATCCTGCTATTTCCACATAGCTGAGGCATGCTAAAAGCCTCTACTCTTGACATCTTGGAAAAAAAAAATCTATAGTCAGATTTGAACTTGTGTAGTCTTAGTCCTCAAAAGTTGTTCTTTCCCTTCAATATTGTATTGGCTATTCTGAGTGTTTTCCTTCTTAGTATAAATGTTACAATCAGTTTTTCAATATCTGCAAAATAACTTGCTGGGATTTTGATTTGGATTGCAATAGATTCCATAGGCCAATTTGTGAAGAACTGACATCTTGACAGTATTGAGCCTTCATAGCAATGGAAATGGTGTATCTCTTAATTTATTTAGTTATTCTTTAATTTCTTTGATCAGAGTTTTGCAGTTTTCCTCATAGATCTTGTACATATTTTATTAGATTTATACTAAGTATTTAAATTTGTGGGATACCAATGTAAAAGATATTATGTTTTTAATTTCAAATTCCACTTGTTCATTGTTGATATATAAGAAAGCAATTGATTTTTGTATTGTACCTTGCAACCTTGCTGTGATGAGATATTAGTTCTAGGACTTTTTTGGTTAATTCTTTGATATTTTCAAAAGAGACAGTCATGTCATCAACAAAAAAGACAGCTCTGTTTCTTCCTTTACAATCAATATACCTTTCCTTATTGCATTAGCTAAGACTTTCCATATAATGGTAAAAAAGCAGTAGTGAGAGAGGACATTCTTTCTTTGGTTCTGATCTTAATGGGCAAGCTTCTAATTTCTCACCACTAAGTGTGATATTAACTATACATTTTTGTAGATATGCATTATCAAGTTGAGGAAGTTTTCCTCTATTCCTAGTTTGCTGTGTGTTTTTATCCCGAATAGGTGTTAAATTTTCTCAAATGCTTTATCTGTATCTCTTGATAAGATCATGTGATTTTTATTCTTTAGCCTGTTGATGTGATAATTTACATTAATTGATTATTAAAAGTGCAATAAGCTTTGCATAGCTGTAATGAATTCTACAGGTACGTGCTATATAATTTTTTATACACTGTTGGACTGAATTTGCTAATTTTTATTATTGATTTTTGCATCTCTGTGAATGATATTGGTCTGTAGTTTTCTTTTGTTACTATTGTTATTTTTTTTTTGAGACGGAGTCTCGCTCTGTTTCCCGGGCTGGAGTGCAGTGGCGCAATCTCGGCTCACTGCAGCTCCGCCTTCTGGGTTCACGCCATTCTCCTGCCTCAGCCTCCTGAGTAGCTGGGACTACAGGCGTCTGCCACCACGCCCAGCCAATTTTTTTGTATTTTTGGTGGAGATGGGGTTTCACCGTGGTCTCGATCTCCTGAACTCGTGATCCGCCCTCCTCGGCCTCCCAAAGTGCTGGGATTACAGGTGTGACGTAGTTTTCTTTTAAAATCTTTGTATGGTTTCAGTATTAGGGTAATGCTGATGATGAGAATGAATTAAGAAATATTCCCTCTCTTTCTATTTTCTGAAAAAGATTATAGAAAATTGGCATAATTTCTTCCCTAAGGGTTTGGTAGAATACTACCCAGTGAAACTATCTCAGTCTGATTCCTTCTGTTTTAGAAGGGTCTTAATAATTGAATATGTTTTTAAAATGTGTATGTTTTCAAATTATTTCTTCTTGTGTGAGTTTTGGAAGATTATGTCTTTCAAGGAATTGGTCTATTCCATCTAGGTTATCAAATTTGTAAGCTTAGAGTTGTTCATATATTCCTTTTTAAAAATATTCCTATGTTATAGCAATATCCCTCTTTCATTTCTGATATTATTAATTGGTGTTCTCTTCCTGTTTTCTCTTAGTTAACCACCTATCTAGAGGCTTACTGCTTACATTGATCTTTCCGAAGAGTCAGTTTTGGGTTTGGTTGATTTTTCTCTATGAATTTCCTGTTTTCTGTTTTATTATTTTCTGTTCTTAATTTTATTTTTTTCTGCTTACTTTGAATTTAATCTGATCTTCTTTTCCTAGTTTCCTAAAATGGAAACAGATTATTGATTTTAGATATTTCTTCATTTTTAATATATGCATTGAATGCTGTACTATATGCATTGTAATATACGCATTGAATGCATTGAATGCTGTACCCTCTAAGCACTATTTTCATTGCATCCCACAAATTTT
This sequence comes from Piliocolobus tephrosceles, assembly GCF_002776525.5. Classification (NCBI taxonomy): domain Eukaryota; kingdom Metazoa; phylum Chordata; class Mammalia; order Primates; family Cercopithecidae; genus Piliocolobus; species Piliocolobus tephrosceles. The sequence continues at coordinate 21,935,909 of NC_045442.1, forward strand.
GATATTGTGTTTTTATTTTTATTTAGTCCAAAATATTTTAAAATTTCTATTGAGATTTCTTCGTTCACTCATGTGTCATTCAGAAAAGTATTTTTAAATCTTCATGTATTTTATAATTTTTCAGTTATCTTTCTGTTACTGATTTCTAGTTTAATTCTATTGTGGTCTGAAAGCAAACATTTTATGATTTTTATTCTTTTAAATTAGTCAAGGTTGTTGGATGACCTAAAATGTGGTTTATTTTGGTGATTGTTCCATGTGAGTTTGAGAAGAATGTATATTCTGCTGTCATTGGGCAAAGTAGTCTGTAGATATTAATTATATACAGTTGATTGATAGTGTTATTTCATTCAACTATGGCTTTACTGATTTTCTGCCTGCTGGATTTGTTCATTTCTAATAGAGTAGTATCGAAGTCTTCAACTGTAATAATGGATTCATTTATTTCTTCTTGCAGTTCTATCAATTTTTGCATCACATGGTTTGACACTTTGTTGTTAGGATCATACACATTATGAATTCATGTGTATTCATTACAGGTGAATGTATATCCTCCTTTATGAGAATCCAGGTTTCTGACCTATATTATTGTCCTTCTTTCCAAAGGACTTCTTTGAACATTTTTTACAATGCAGATCTATTGGTAAGAAATTTTCTCAATTTTTGCTTGTCTGAGGAAGTCTTTATTTCTCCTTGACTTTTGAAGTAAATGTCACAGGGTATAGAATTCAATGCTGCTGAGTTTTTTCCCCAACACTTCAAATATTGTATTCCATTCTTTTTTTATTTGCATGAGTTCTGAGAAGTTAGATGTGATTCTTATCTTTGTTCCTCTATAGGTGTTTTTTTCCTTTGGCTTCATTTTGGAATTTTTTTTATCTTTGATTTTTAGTAGTTTAAAAATAACGTACCTAGATGTTGTTTTTTGTTTATTTGTTTTTTGGCATTTATCCTGTTTAATGTTCTCTGAGCTTCCTAGTTCTGAAGTTTAGGGTATGACGTTAATTTGGAAAAATTCTTAGACATTATTATTTCAATTGTTTTTTTGTTGTTGTTCCTTTCTCTGTTCTTCTGGCATTTTTATTATGTATTTACTTCACTTTTTGTAATTGTGTCTCAGTCCTTTGATATTCTGGGTTTGTTGTTTTATTGTTTTTGTCTTTGTTCTTTTTGCTTTCCAGTTTTGAAGGTTTTGAGCTCAGAGATTATTTTCTCAGCCATGCCTGGTATACTAATAAGCCCTTCAAAGGTATTCTTCATTTCTGTTGCATTGATTTTTATCTGTATCATTTAATTTTGGTTCTTTCTTCGAATTCCTATCTCTTTGCTTATATTGTTGGTCTGTTCCTGCATGCTGTTTTACCCATTAGACCACTTAGCATATTACCATTGTTGTTTTAAATTCCTAAGTCTGACTATTCCAACATCCCTGCCATTTCTGATTCTGATGTTTACCCTTTCACTTAAAATTGTGATTTGGCTTTTTTTTCTTGATAGCCAGATATAATGGATCACATAAAATAAACTGCTGTAAATAGGCCTTTATTAATGTGGTGGTAAAATGTGGGGAGGGAGAAGAAGCATTCTCTAGTCCTGTAATTGGGTCTTGGTTTTTGTTTTGTTTTGCTTTGTTTTGTTTGTTTGTTTAGGTTTGTTTTTTTAAAAGGGATGCTTCTGGGCTATGAAATTTAACACTGATTTTCAGTTCACACCCTAGCTGGTTAGGTGGGAGAGAATGGCTAGAGTAAGCTAGAGTTGAGTATTTCCCTTCTTTCATGTGAAGGGCTAAAGTGGGCTGAAGATTAATATTTTCCTTCTTTGATGTGGAAGGCTAGAGCTGACTGGAGTTGGTTATTCTCCTTGGGTGAGGGCTATTATGGTGGAAAAGGCCAAATGGAAACCATTAGAGCTGACTCTACCTAGAAAAATAGTAAATCAAAAACAATATTACATCCTTGGAGGGATTGCAGAGATTAGCACCACCAGCAAGGACTTGAAAGACTCAGGGGTGGTGATTCCCACCACATCCCCATTCAGTTCTTTTTTTTTTTTTTTTGAGACGGAGTCTCGCTCTGTCGCCCAGGCTGGAGTGCAGTGGCGCAATCTCGGCTCACTGCAAGCTCTGTCTCCCAGGTTCAGGCCATTCTCCTGCCTCAGCCTCCCGAGTAGCTGGGACTACAGGCGCCCGCCACCTCGCCCAGCTAGTTTTTTGTATTTTTTAGTAGAGACGGGGTTTCACCGTGTTCGCCAGGATGGTCTCAATCTCCTGACCTTGTGATCCGTGCGTCTCGGCCTCCCAAAGTGCTGGGATTACAGGCTTGAGCCACCGCGCCCGGCCCCATTCAGTTCTTTAATTTGGCCTGTGCAGAAGACAGATAGATCTTGGAGAAAGACAGTGGATTATTGTAAGCTTAACCAAGTGGTGACTCCAATTGTAGCTGCTGTACCAGATGTGGTTTCATTGCTTGAGTGAATTAACACATCTCCTGGTACCTGGTATGCAGCCATTGACTTGGCAAATGCCTTTTTCTCCATTCCTGTCCATAAGGCCCACCAGAAGCAATTTGTCTTCAGCTGGCAAGGCCAGCAGTATACCTTTACTGTCCTACCTCAGGGGTATATCAGCTCTCCAGTTTTGTGTCATAATCTTATTTGGATAAACCTTGATCACTTTTCGCCTCCTCAAGATATCACACTGTTCCATTACATGATGACATTATGCCAATTGGATCCAGTAAGCAAGAAGTAGCAAACACACTGGACTTGTTTGTGAGACATTTGCTTGCCAGAGGATGGGAAATAAATCTAAACTTCAGGGAACTGCTACCTCAGTAAGATTTCTAGGAGTCTAGTAGTATGGGGCCTGTTGAAATATTCCTTCTAAGGTGAAGGATAATTTGCTGTATTGGCCTCTCCTACAACCAAGAAAGAGGCACAACACCTGATGGGCCTATTTGGTTTTTGGAGGCAACACATTCCTCATCTGGGTTTGTTACTCTGGCCCTTTTATCAAGTGACCCAAAAGGCTGCCAGTTTTGAGTGGGGTCCAGAACAGGAGAAGGCTCTGTAACAAGTCCAGGCTGCTGTGCAAGCTGCTCTGCCACCTGGGCCATATGACCTGGCAGATTCAATGGTGCTTGAGGTGTCAGTGGCAGATAGGGATGCTGTTTGTAGCTTTTGGCACCCCCCCCATAGATGAATCACAGTGGAGGCCTCTAGGATTTTGGAGCAAGGCCCTGCCATCTTTTGCAGATAACTACTCTCCCTTTGAGAGACACCTCCTAGACTGTTACTGGGCTGTGGTGGAATCTGAATATTTGACTATGGGTCATCAAGTCACCATGTGACCTGAACTGCCTATTATGAACTGGGTGCTTTCTGACCTATCTAGCCATAAAGTGGGTCACGCACAGCAGCATTCCATCATCAAGTGCAAGTAATATATTCGTGATCAGACTTGAGCAGGTCCTGAAGGCACAAGTAAGTTACACAAGGAAGTGGCTCAAATGCCCATGGTCTCCACTCCTGCCACCCTATCTTCTCTCCCCCAGCCTGTACCAGTTGTCTCATGGGGAGTTCCCTATGATCAGTTGACAAAAGAAGAGAAGACTACTAGGGCCTGGTTCACAGATGGTTCTGCATGATATGCAGGCACCATCCAAAAGTGGACAGCTGCAGCACTGCAGACACTTTCTAGGACATCCCTAAAGGACAGCAGTGAAGGGAAATCTTCCCAGTGGGCAGAACTTTGGGCAATGCACCTGGTTGTGCACTTTGCATAGAAGAAGAAATGAGCAGATGTGTAATTACATAGTGATTCATGGTCTGTAGCCAATGGTTTAGCTGGATGGTCATGGACTTGGAAGAAGCATGATTAGAAATTTGGGGAAGAGGTATGTGGATGGACCTCTCTGAGTGGTCAAAAACTGTTAAGATATTTGTATCCCATGTGAGTGCTCACCAATGGGTGACCTCAGCAGAGGAGGATTTTAATAATCAAATGGATAGGATGACCCCTTCTGTGGACTCAGAGACTCTTTCCCCCCAGCCACCCCTGTCACTGCCCAATGGGCCTGTGAACAAAGTGGCCATGGTGGCAGGGGTGGAGGTTATGCATAGGCTTAGCAACATGGACTTCCATTCACCAAGGCTGGACCTGGCTGCGACCACTGCTGAATGCCCAATTTGCCAGCCCCAGAGACCAACACTGAGCCCTTATCATGGCACCATTCCTTAGGGTGATCAGCCAGCTACCTGGTGGCAGGTTAATTATATTGGACCTCTTCCATCATGGAAAAGGAAAAGGTTTGTCCTTGCTGGAATAGACACTTACTCCAGTTATGGGTTTTTCTATCTTGCATGCAATGCTTCTGCCAAGACTACCATCCATGGACTCACAGAATGCCTTATCCACCATCATAGTATTCCACACAGCATTGCCTTTGATCAAGGCATTCACTCTAGAGCTAAAGAAGTGTGGCAGTGGGCTCATGCTTATGGATTTCCCTGGTCTTACTGTGTTCCCCATCACCCAGAAACAGCTGGACTGATAGAATGGGATGGCCTTTTGAAGTCACAGTTACCATGCCAAGTAGGTGACAGTACTTTGGAGGGCTGGGACAAAGATCTCCAGAAGGCCGTGTATGCTCTGAATCAGCATCCAGTATATGGTACTGTTTCTCCTGGAGGCAGGATTCACGGATCCAGGAAGCAAGGGGTGGTAGTGAAAGTGGTACCACTCACCATCACCCCTAGTGTTCCACTAGCAAAATTTTTGCTTTCTGTTCCCACAACATTATGTTCTGCTGACCTAGAGGTCTTAGTTCCAGAGGGAGGAACACTGTCACCAGGACACACAACAATTCCATTAAACTGGAGGTTAAGATTGCCACCTGGACACTTTGGGCTCCTCCGACTTTTAAGTCAACAGGCTAAGAAGGGAGTAACAGTGTTGACTGGAATGATTGACCCAGAATATCAAGGTGAGATCAGTCTACAATTCCACTCCACAATAGAGGTAAGGAAGAGTATGCATGGAAGACAAGAGATCCATTAGGGCATGTCTCAGTATTACCATGCCCTGTGACTAAGGTCAATGGGAAACTACAACAGCCCAATCCAGGCAGGACTACAAATGGCCCACACTCCTCAAGAATGAAGATTTGGGTCACTCCACTAGGAAAAAAATACAACCTGCCAAGGCGCTTCCTGAAAGCAAAGGGAATCAAGAATGGGTAGTAGAAGAAGGCAGTCATCAATACCAGCTATGACCACATGACCAGCTGAAGAAACAAGGACTGTAATTGTCATGAGTATTTCCTACTACTTTTGTTAAAAACGTGTTTGTGCATGTATACACTTGTACTAAGAAAATATCTTCATTTAGGCCGGGTGTGGTGGCTCAAGCCTGTAATCCCAGCACTTTGGGAGGCCGAGACAGGTGGATCACGAGGTCAGGAGATCTGACCTTCTGATCGAGGAAAGCAGTTTGCCTTGAATCCTCACTTCTTTTACAGATCAAATAAGAGTTGTGATCTCTCAGTTTTTTTGTTTTGTCTAGTTTTGTTTTTGAGATAGAGTTTTGCTCTTGTTGCCCAGGCTGGAGTATAGTGGAACAATCTTGGCTCACTGCAACCTCTGCCTCCTGGCTTCAAGTGATTCTCCTGCCTCAGCCTCTCAAGTAGCTGGGACTACAGGCACGTGCCACCACGTCTGGCTAACTTTTTATATTTTTAGTAGAGACAGGGTTTCACCATGTTGGCCAGGCTGGTCTTGAACTCCAGACCTCAGACGATCCACCTGCCTCAGCCTCCCAAACTGCCTGGATTACAGGAATGAGCCACCTCACCTGACCAGTCTCTCAGTCTTTTAATTTGTTAGAATAAAGTGTAACTTTCAAGCTCCTTACATGCAGAACCAAAAACCAAAAGTTGCTTTTGTTTTTGAAAGATTTTGCTTGATATAGAATTCTGAGTTGATAGTTTTTCTCCTCAAATGGTATTCCACTGTCTTCTCACTTTCATTATCTCTGATTAGAAATCTGCTGACATTATTGTTTTAGTTATTCTGTATATATTATTTTTTTCTTTAGCTTCTAAGATTTCTATGTATCACTGGTCTTGAACAATTTAATTATCACACACCTTGGTATAGTTTTCTTTTTAAAACCTTTCTAATCTTAGTGTGTGTTGCATCTCTTGAATCTGCAGGCTTATAGTTCTATAGATTCAAGAAAGTCTGAGAAAGTCTTTATTTCTCCTTGACTTTTGAAGGAAATTTTACAGGGTATATTTACCGTGAAAACTTGGTTGAGCTTCTGGAGGTAAAACTCACAGAAGTTTGAGGGCCCCTATGAGGGGGGCCCTGGGGTTTTTGACTCAGACTTGCCCACACTGAGACTCCAGCAATTTATCAGTTGCAGTTCAGGTTTTCTACTCTGTTACCGGTTATACTTTTCATCACAATTAGAAAGTTTTCAGCAAATCTTTCTGTAAATATTTTACCACTTTCCCTTAACCTTTGTGACTTCCAGTTGCATGTATATTAGGGGGCTTGAGATTTTCCCACTGCTCACTGATTATTGTGTTTATTTGTTTTTTTCAGTCTCTTTTTCTCTCTGTGTGTTTCATTTTAGATAATTTATATTGCTATACACTTAAATATGGTATTTTTATTTTTCCAATGATCAATCTGCCATTAATTTAATTGGGTATTTTTCATCTCAGACATTGTAGTTTTCATGGTTAGAAGTTCACTTTAGGTCTGTATTATATCTTCAACATTTCCAGTTAGCATATTAAATTTTTTCCCTAGTTTTTAAACATGTGGAATTCCTTTATAATAACTATAATAATTTCATCTGATGATTTTTACAACTGTGTCAGTCTGGGTTTCTTTGTAATTAATTTATTTTTATTTTTATTATGGATCATACTTTCTTGCTTCCTTGCATGCATGTTATATTAGTGTAAATTTTATGTTATTCACATACAATTGTGAACTGTTGGGAAGCTGAATGTGGAAAAGCATAGATAATGAATATTTTCGTATTCCTGTAAGTATTATTTTACTTTGTTCTGAGATTCACTGCACTTAAGTGATAGGAGGATTTAATCCTTTGGGGTCTTAAGATTTATTAGGAAGCAGCAAAATTACTGGGTGAGGTGGCAGGTGCCTATAATCCCAGCTACTTGGGAAACTGAGGTGGGAGGATCACTTAAACCTGGGAGGCAGAGGTTGCAGTGAGCTGAGATCCTGCCACTGCACTCCAGCCTGGGCAATAGAGTGAGACTCCATCTCAAAAAGAAAAAAAGACTGTTTTAGGGCTAATTCTTATTGAACAGTAAGGCAAGAACCTTTTGAGCATTCTACCAAATGTAACTGTGTCCAAATTTCACCTTTTTATGAGGACGCCAGTCATGATGGATTTGGGCCCACCTACCTTAATAACCTTTTTTAACTTGCTTAAATATAAATACTCTATTGCAAATAACATCACCTTAAGTACTCAGGGTTAGGACTTCAACATAAAAATTTTGAAAGGACACAATTTAACAAAAACAAAAAAATTTACCTTCAAGTTTACTTACTCTTTTCTTTGTCATATTTGTTCTACTACTGAGCCCTCTACTGAGGTTTTTGTTTTGTTTTGGTTATTGTATTTTTTAGTTATATGATTTCCATTTTTATAAGAATTTTCATTTTTTATAAGATTTTTCTATGTTTTTATTTCAAAGGAATTTGTTTTGGCTTGTTGAATCATATTTATGCTGACTGCTTTAAAATCTTTGTCAAATAATTCCAATATCTGATTTATTTTTTTGATGGCATCTTTTATCTTTTATTTTTCATGTTGTGATTTTTCTGGTTGTTGGTATGACAAGTGACAGTCTATTGTATCCTGAACATTGTGTTAGAAGACTTTGGCTTCTATTCAAATATTTTCTTTATACAGGCAGTCATCTTTTTTGGGTTGGGCATGCACCTCCCCGACTACTTTTGTGGGCTGTCATTCCAATGATAGTTTAGTTTTCAGAAACTTTGCAGTGCTATTTTGGCTTACTTTGTCTTGTTAAACCAAAGCTTCTAATCCCTGATGGTTCCTGTAAGGATGGACAGCACTTCTTCCGGCCAGGTCCACAGTGACTTTAGATGAGGGAAGGTGGTCTCCAACTTTCAGAGATGAGAAGTATTTCTCAGAGCCTAGCTGTTTGTTGTCAGCAGGACTCTCTTTGGTACAGGGACAGAGTGTACCTGGAATATCTCGTGCTGCTTGGTTGGTGGTTTAGATTCAAGATCCTGATCATCTTCTGCCACCGGAAGGGTATTTGTGATACCTTGAAACAATGTGTTATTTCTTTAGTTCTGCGCCCCAGTCAGTCTGACTACCTGTTTCCGTCATTTTCTTATGATTGTCTGTTTTATTATTTCCAGAGTTTATAGCTATAATTAACGAGGAAGAGCATAGAGAGTCAAGTGTATGCCCTTTTGTCAAAACCAGAAGTTATGTATTAATTTTTTCTAAAAAATGTATTTTCTATTATTTAGATGGATCATGAATGGAAGACGAAATGTTCACGTAGGTTTGGTCTTCTGTCTTCCATACCTTTCTTAACTTGGGGGCTGATGATTGAGAATTTTTCTAATGCATTTTTTTTTCCACAGGGGAATTGCTTGAGAATTAATATTTGCATCTATGCATGGTTTTAATGAATATTAATTGCTATCATAGATTACAAGGTGGGGGACTTCTGTGAGCATACGATTGTGAACTATTGGGAAGCTGAATGTGGAAAAGCATAGATAATGAATAAAGTTTGTAAAGCAAAAGAAGTAAAGATTTCCCAAAACTAAATAATATACTGTTATATCTTTTTGGGGAAGGGGGCTGTTTTCTCTATATTTTAATGGCTCCAATCAAATATATCTACTGCTTCACTTGTAGGAGTATAAGCTATTATGTCTTTCTCTTCCCTAGGCATGAAACACACTTATCATTTTATTAAAATTAAAAAAAAATTTGATTATCTATTGTTAGTGGTAAGGTTATTTTTATTAAATTAGAGATATTTAATTTTGTTAAACCAAATGGAATTATCAACAAGTTCCTGTTCACAATAATCAATTTGAAAAAACTTTTAAAATGTCTTTCAGCACTAATTAGGTATAAAATATTTCTCCTAATAGCCACCAACGTAAATGACTTTCATTTTAAATTTCTATATCATGAGATTGCCTCATCTGTTACTGTTTGGAGTCTCTCAAGGGAGAAAGAAATTTCAAAGGTTGTTACTAAAATCACTTATGAGTTCATGAGAGTAATAGTTACATGGGCTTTATTTGGAAAAACAGCATGCCACTTTCAAATAGTAAACTTTAATTAGCATGAATAAAGTTTTATGTAAATCAATTAAAAGACATCTAAGTCCCTCATAGATGCCCTGTATTCTGACAGTCTGTGGGAAATGTACGTAAGACAGGGTATTTTTTATTGCTCACGGCCTGGATTTGGAGATAACAGATGCACATGTGAAATTATTAACTGAGAATCTGGAACACTGACCATCAGTAAGTAACGAGTCCAGGGAATGAGATATCAAGTAAATGTGTGCTGGAGTAGTCAAGAAAGTCTTTTAAAAGCTGGTATTTGGAAGAAGATACGCTTTGAAATGGCATAAGAGAGACAGGAACACCTCAAGAGAAAGATGACAGACCAGACCCAGAGGTGAGAAGGAATTTGACTGATGTTTTCTAAGTGGAAGACAGCAGCATACTATGGAAAGGGGTGGAGGTTCAGGGAGAGGTGAGGATGGATCATCAGGGCAAAGACATTGGAAAACATCCTGATATCCTAAAATAAAATAATATTCATGTTTATCAGGGGGATGTGAGTTCCCTTGGGACAAGAATTGACTTGCTGGGTCTATATTCCCAGCATCTGGCCTTTAAAACTTATTGAATGGATGTATAAGAAAAATGGAAAATCTAAGTTATTTACTCAGTTCATGGACAGAATTATCATGATTCTTCACCTTCTCTTCCTCTTCCTTTTTCTTTTCCAAATATTCTAATTCCCGCTACTTTGAGCCCAGCCTTTCCTGGAGTTACGTTGCACTGAATGTGTAAAGGTACTTTGAAGTGAGACAAGCCTACTTAAAAGTTGCTTTTGTTAGAATTTTGAGTTAAATTCCCCTTCTCGATTCTAAAATGGGTTCCTATTTTTCTTCTTTGTGACTCATCTCCATGATGATTTTCATTTTATCTCATTTTTATGACAAATGTTTGCTCTGAAAACCCAGCCCTGAAATATGCATATATATTTTATTTACTTAGTCATTTAGTGATGAGTGAACAATGTATTTACTAAAATGTTATTTCTGAGCAAAAACTGTATATATATATATAGCTTTATTTTTGTATTTACTTTATATACATATTTTCTATACATGTATGCGTGTATTTTTTCTTTCTTTCTTTCTTTTTTTTTTTGAGATGGAGTCTCACTCTGTCACCTAGGCTGGAGTGCAGTGGTGCGATCTCAGCTCACTGCAAGCTCCGCCTCCCGGGTTCACACCATTCTCCTGCCTCAGCCTCCCGAGTAGCTGGGACTACAGGTGCCCGCCACCACGCCCAGCTAATTTTTTGTATTTTTAGTAGAGACGGGGTTTCACTGTGTTAGCCAGGATGGTCTCAATCTCCTGACCTCGTGGTCTGCCCATCTCAGCCTCCCAAAGTGCTGGGATTACAGGCATGAGCCACCATGCCTGACCGTATTCTTTATTTTTAAACAGCAACACTGGGCAGAAAGTATGGAGAGTTTCCATATACCCTCTCCCCACACTGACTCCCTGCCTTCCACAATACCAATATTCTGCACCATGGTAGTACATTTCTTACCTATATTGACACATCATTATCACTGAATGTACATAGTTTACATTAGGGTTCACATCTAGTGTTATACTTTATGTGTTTTGACAAATATGTAGTGACATGTATCCACCATTACAGGTTCTTCAGAATAATTTCACTGCCCTGGTAATCATCTGTGTTCTGCCTGTCATCCCTTCCTCTGCCTTCCACCCACCAACCACTGATTTTTTTTTCACTGTGACCTTAGTTTACCTTTTCCTGAAAGTCATATTGGATGTTGGAATCATGCAGTATCTAGCCTATTCTTATTGGCTTCTTTCACTTAGTCATATGCTTTTCGGGTTTTCTCCATGTCTTTTGATGGCTAGACAGCTTATTTCTTCATAGTGCTAGATAATATTTCATTATTCGGATGTACAAAAGTTTATCCATTCACTTACTGAGACATCTTGTTTGGTTTCCAAGTTCCGCCAGTTATAAAGAAGGCTGCATTAAATATCCACGTTCACGTTGCTGCATGGACACAAGCTTTTACTTTCTTTGAATAAATACCAAGGTGCATGACTGTGGGATTATATAGTGTGAATGTCTTTCTAAGAAACTGAAAAACTGTCTTCTAAAGCAAACCCTACAGTGAACTATAAACTTCAGGTGATAACAATGTGTCAATGTAGGTTGATAAATTAGCAAATGTACTGCTCTGGCAGAGGCTGTTGATAATCTGTGCAGATGCAGGGACAGGGGTTATATGGGAATTAACTCCCTGTATTTTCTGCTAATTTTGCTGCAAACCTAAAAACTGCCCTAAAAAGTAAAACCTATTAAGAATAATCGTTTTAAAAATCTGAGGGAGAAAAGGAGGCTCTTAAAAAAGTAGTAACCTGTAAATACCTAAATCTCTTGGAAGTCAGGCACAAGCATAATTTATCTTCCTGACCCTTCAACCTGCCAGTAACTAGTGATTGCTTGATGATGTATGATTACTGAATTTCTTTCATTTCCTTTGTGTGTATATATATGTATTTTAAAAATTTAGACCGTACTGCCACATACATTGACTAGTTCAATATTCCCTGCTGATAAGTCTTGGGTTTTTTGAACTAAGTTACCTCCTTGCTGGTTCTACGTATCCCAAGAAGTCATTGATTCACTCAGTTTATTTAACTCCCCATCATATTATAATCACTAAACGATGGGAATATGTGACACTAAACACTGGGCATATGTTCTGAGAAGGTGATTTCATCATGGTGGGAACATCCTAGAGTGTACTTACATAGACTTAGATGGGATAGCCTACTACACACCTGGGCTATGTGGTAAACCCTATTGTTCTGAAAGCTACAAACCTGTGCAGCATGTTAATGCACTGAATACTGTAGGCCTTTGGAACGCAGTGTTCAATATTTGTGTAGATATCTAAATATATTTGAACATAGAAAGGCACAGCAAAAATATGTAAAATATAAAAAATGATACATCTGTATAGGGCGCCTACCATGAATGAGGCTTGCAGGACTGGAAGTTGCTCTGGGTGAATCAGAGAGTGAGTGGTGAGTACATGTGAAGGGCTGGAACATTACTGTACTCTGCTGAAGACTTTATAAACACTATGCACTTGGGCCTCGCCATATTTATTTTTAAAAGTGTGTCTTTAATAATAAATTTTAGTCTTAGCTTACTGTAACGTTTTTACTTTGTAAACTTTTTAATTTTTTAAACTTTTTGACTCCTTTGTAATAACACAGCTTAAAACACGAACACATTGGACAGCTGTGCAAAAATGTTTTCTTTCTTCATATTCTTATTCTATAAGCTTTTTCCCCTGTTTTTAAAATTATTATTTATTTTGCTTAATAAACATACACATCAGCTTAGGCCTACACAGGGACAGGATCATCAGTGTCACTGTCTTCCACCTCCGCATCTTGTTCCACTGGAAGGTCTTCAGGAACTGTCATCTTCTGTGATAATAGTAACTTTGTCTGGAGGATATAGAAGTATACTCTAACCATAAAAATTATAGTAAATACATAAATCAGCAATGTAGTCATTTATTATCATACCAAGTATTATGTACTTGATAATATAATATATGTAATTGTATGTGCTACACTTTTATATTACTAGCATCACAGTAGGTTTCTTTATACCAGCATCACCACAAACATGTAAGCAGTGCATTGCACTATAAATTAGGACAGCTATGACCTCACTAGGCGATGGTAATCTTTTAGCTCCCTTAAAATCTTATGGGACCACCATCATATATGCAGTCTATCATTGACTGAAACATCATCATGCCATGCATGACTGTAGTTGTTTGGTGTTTGTGTGGTGAAAAACTCCTTAGATGGCAACTATTGATAGATCCAGTTATGGACGGAGTCCTGAGTCCAAATAGTGACATCCCTCCTAGTTATGGAAGTAGAAGAATTCTGTAGACTATTTAAGCCATCATCACACTGTTATTATCCATCATTGTTTTGGGGATAAACCTAACATTTGGTTTTAATTCAAAATAATTGCTTTCAGAAAGTTTATTTCATAACATAGGCTCAGCTTGTTTCATCTTCTGTTGCCATAGGAACAAATAAATAAATTAATGCAATTGTCTGGGCATGGCACAAGTAATTTCTTTGATGTATTGTTTTCCATTTTCCAATAGAACACTTGTCACATTGAAGGGCTACAATTCTCTCACCAACTTTAAATATCATAATTTTGATACCACATAATCCATCTATAATTATGTGTAGGGATATTTGGACATTTTAGCTTTGATTTATTAATATCGTATTAGACCTTTGCATAGAACATTTGCATTTTATTTTCTTTCTTTTGAATTTCATGGTGCACTCTGTGGTGTCCATTTTCAAGTACTATATGTACAAAAAAAAGGTGGCAACATTTTTTCAACAAAATCGCAGGGAACCCCCGGCATACAGTAAATCTTTTCAAATTGACTTAATAGCACAAATAGATCCTTTTCTAAGATTTAAGTTGAAATTCACACTAAAGGCGTTGATGAGGTACTCTTGCACATGCTGCATGGCTAGAAGAGGGTTTCAGAATCTTATCCCTACTTTACGAATCTTGTAATCAACTTGAGTACCTCAGGATTGCAAGCAAAGAAAGAACAACTTAAGGTATAAAAGCCTTGTCCAACCCTTAAATGCATCAAATTGGGGAGAAGGAAGGAGGAACAATGTTAGAGCTATTTTTAATAATTTTAAAAATTGAAATGAACTTATAATAAATCTGCATGACCAGAAAATACAAATGGAGTCATTAAGAGAATACAGAATTAAAGGTCACACCTCATGGTTTTGTATCTCAGGTTCACACCTTGTTAGCTGTGAGATTTTAGACAAATTACTTAACCTCTCCAAAGCTCAGTTGCCTTCTTTGGAAAATAGGATACTTCCTAGGGTTTCAAGAGGATTGAATAAAAGAGATATGCATAGAAAGTGTTTGCCATAGTGCCTGGATATAGCAAGAATTCAACCAATATTAGCACTGCCTAGTATTATTAAACAGACTGTCACAGCTGTATGCTTTGCAGTGAACTTCCATCAGCTTTGTGCGATAACACTGTCTATCTCATTCTAATGGAAGCTATGACTAGCAAGTAAATACAACTTTAATTAACATGGGATAATTAATTCATGTCTTAGTAAATGCTGTGTGTTTGATGAGATATATCAAAACAAAATATTCAAAAACAAAAGTGACAGAAGCAATTTTTTAATGGACTTGGTGGTGAGAAGGCTGGGGATTTCCAGGGCAGACCCTTAGTACAGGCAAGAGCGTGAGAAGAGGGAGAAGTGTGGGGGCAGGTGGGATGGGACAACCGTCACCACAGCCTCAGCTCTTGCCACCCTCCCCATCTCTGCCTTTCAGCCATGAAGGCAGCCATGCAGACTCTGCCATTCAGTCTTCTTTCAGTCCTTCTAACACATCATCTTTCCCCACTTTGAGCCTTTGAACTTGCTGTTCTCTCTGCTTGGAACATCCTCATCTCCCCTCTTCATTAAAAAAAGAAAATCCTTCTCTCCTTCAGGTACCAATTAAAACATCACTTCCTTCCAGAAACCTCCTTGATGCCCTGGACTGGGCCATGTGTCACTGCTAGATTATGCCACAACACTGGGCACTTGATCTGTCATCTCATGTTGTTGTATCCACTGGGTCATTATTTGTCTTCTCTGCTAGATTATGAGGAATGAAGGCTAACTGATGCCTCCTTTATCTGGCAGAGGTCCTGGCACTTAGGTGCTCAAGAACTGCAGGTTGACATATTGGAAAGGAAAGGTAAACTCAAAGTGATTCTGTGTTCTTCCTCATTCACCTGTCCCTACATTACTTGGTGACAACAGTGCTCAGGATAATGCTTGTATTCAGCACGGTGGAGATCAAGGACAGTGCCTATCCAGTAGATGATGGACAAGATGTTCTCTTTTATTATTCCTATGCTTTTCTCTGCTACTCCTATCATAAGTCTGTCAATAGCCTCCTGATTTTCCACTTGATGTACTAAGAATCTCCTCCCTTGGGTTCCAACAGCACTGGAAGCTTCGTGGGAAAGCAGCTATGGAGAACTCTAGGGTCAAGACAAGAAACCAGGAACTTGAGAAATCTCTAAGAATATCCATTCATTCATTCATTCATTCATTCATTCATTCAATAATAATTTAATAGTAGCAATAACAGCTGGAAACTATTGAGTGCTTATCTTACATTATATCATTCAATTCTCACCATGATCTTGCAAAGTAGTGCTATTAATAACCGTTTCTACAGATAAGAAAACTAAGGCACAATGCAGTGAAGCAACTTTGCAAAAGTCACATATGTAGCATAGTTATGAAGCCAGGATTTGGACTTGAACTCTTAACGAGATGGATTTTTGCATCTCATGGGTCTTGGTATTGGCAACTATGTGCCAAGCATTAGGCTAGATGCTGGATTCCAAAGCAGCAAAAACTCAGACCCTGGTATTGGGGATCCTGAAGTTGGATGAGAAGGAAGTCAGGCAATGAACTTAACAGGTGCTTTGCTAAAGACTAGACAGGTGAGATAAATTGCATGATTGGATGTGTGGCAAACCATCAGGAGGGTACGTATCCTGCTACGTGGAGGGAACAAGTAATCACTTGGTGGACGCTTTAATCCAAGTTGCACCTGCACAGCCACATGCATGTAAATCAGGTTCTGTGGTACTTAGGTAATATACGTTCCTGAGACACCAGGAGGAAAGTTAATTCTCAGACACCAGGAGAAAGGGTATCTGTTTTTCTTGGCTTATGGTCAGCATCTCTTTGAACAAATCGTATGTTTCTTTTACAGGTTGAGCATCCCTAATATCAAAATCTAAAATACAAAATGCTCCAAAATTCCAGTATTTTTGAATGCTGACATGATGCCACAAGTGGAAAATGTCACACCTGATCATGTGACCAGTTGCAGTCAGAACACAGTCAAAACTACGTTTCAAGCAGAAAGTCATTTAAAATATTGTATAAAGTCACCTTTAGGCTATGTGTATAAGGTGTATATGAAACATAAATGAATTTTATGTTTATACTTGGGCCCCATCCCCAAGATACCTCATTATGTATATGCAAATCTTCTCATATCCAAAAAAATCCAAAATTCAGAATGGTCCTGGTCCCAAGCACTTTGGATAAGGGGTACACAACTGATACTTAAAAGGGAAGAAGAAAATAGACTCCAACTTTGGAAGCATGTAATGTAATTGTAAGTTATTAGCCCATTATTAATATGCAGGAGAACATTTCTAAAATGTTCCCCTGGGCCTTTGATTCAAAGAAAAATTATTCTATTCACCTACTTAGTATTTTCAATCTAAAAATTGGCTAATTTGTCAATTTTGTGGTTTAACATTTTCTAAGACTCTAGGAGAAAGGACACATTACTCACTCTTTGTTAAATACATTTTGTGCTATTATCTTTCTTTGTTTTGGATTCCAAAAATGTTTTCAGCATCATGTTTTGGTGGTACCAGCAGATCAGCTATGGTTCTTATGTCTCCTCTTTGAGCTCACTAAATATATGTGGGTTGATAGATGTTCATGATAACTGTAGATTTTATAATTCAGAAACTACAAACTTAAATTGCTTGGCTGTTGGTTGACCAAACAGTGTAAAATAATGAATAGAGTATGAGAATATATGGATTTGACCTCTTAACTGTCACTTACAAGCTACGGATGATCCAACAAATATTTATTGAGCATGTATTAAGTACTGGGTACTGTGTTAAGCTCGGCAAACACAAAAGTGTACTAGACAACATGGCCCCAGTCTTTGATGGAACCTACGTTCCATGATGTGGAAAAAAGCTTTATTTTTTGAGGAACTAAAGCAAATCAAGTGGGCTGGAGTGTCATGAAAAGGTTGGGGAGTGGCACAAGATGTAGTCATATTGGAGTAAGGGCGGGAGATATTTCCAGACTATGGCAAAGACTTTGGATTCTATTTTGTGTGCCGTCAGGAAGAAGCTATCAGTAATGGATTGTTTCAACTCAAATGGATTGTTTCATTTCAGACATCACTGGTTGCAAGTAACATTAATCCACACAAACTATCCCAAGCATAGAAGGTTTACTATTAGGCAAAAGAGATATCTTATGGAAACCTAGTGAGGAAGCAAAGAATAGCCAGACCTTACTGGAATTGAAACTGGGGATAAGTTGAGAGCCATTACCACTAAGACTGTCTCTGTCATGTTTTCTCTGTTCTCTTGCTTCTCTTCTTGCTTTACAAACTGCCTTCCTCTATTTATGCTCGTCGCAACTGGAGAGCCTGGGAGGATATGGGGAGTAGAGTGGCCAGCAGGGGGATAATCAGGAAAAGATTGTGGGCCAAGTATGTGCAGAAGGTAGCTCTGGTTATCCCATAAGGAGGCCCACCAGAAAGACAGCCTGTGGGATGATTGTGTAGTCAAAGAAGGGCTCAAGGAAGAGTGGCCAGTGACCAGGAGTAGAGGCATCCCAGTACCAAGAGACAGAACACAAAGTGGTTCCAGCACCAGCAAGGAGAACTCTCTAAGCCAGCACAGGACATCTTGAAACTTTTCCTTTCCCTTTCTCTCCTCTGCTGTGCTCTAACCCTGGAGGAAAGGGAGCCAGATTAGTAGCCAGAAATGAGAGATGGAAAATTGAAGCAAAGAAACACAGAGAACACTGAGCTTACCACCACCTACCCACTCTAGGTTTCCAAGCCCATTACAACCCAAGCCCAGGGCAGGGAATTTTAACTCCATTGAGAGAGTAAAGGTTAGATATTAGAAAACACGGAATTTGTCAGAAGCCTCCACCAAATAAGACTCATCGTATATGAAAGTGACGAGACAATATGGGGAATCTGCTTGAGATTTTATTAAGGCTTATCATAAAGAAAATGTTTCAAGGGTAATAGGAGAAAAAACAAACTTTTTTTTTTCCTGTTTACACTCTATTGAATTGACTCTTCCAATAAGCTGAGTACATGTAAAGTAACTGAGATAAAGTGTATAAATTATCCAGAACACTGCTAGGCACATGGTACAGCCTCAGTACTTGTCTGTAGTTGGTGGTAGCATTAGAACCTGCAGCCTTTCAGAAATATACCCAACCAGACTTCCAGTATCTGCCACATTCCCCTACTTAGTTTGCATATTTCTGTATTTACTTGTCTCTGCCATGAAAATTTCTCTGACATTTCCATGAATATGTTAGTCTGTTTTCACACTGTTGATAAAGACACACCCAAGACTGGGCAATTTACAAAAGAAAGAGGTTTAATGGAATCACAGTTCCACGTGGCTGGGAGGCCTCATAATCGTGGTGGAAGGAAGAAAGGCATGTCTCACATTGTGGCAGACAAGAGAAAAGAGCTTTTGCAGGGAAACTTCCCCCTTATAAAACCATCAGATCTCATAAGACTTATTCACTATCATGAGAACAGCACAGGAAAGACCTGCCTCCATGATTCAATTACCTCCTCCCAGGTCCCTCCCAAACACGTGGGAATTCAAGATGAGATTTGAGTGGGGACACAGCCAAGCCATACCATCCTGCCACAGCCCCTCCAAAATCTCATATGCTCCTATTTCAAAACCAATCATGACTTCCCAACAGTCTCCCAAAGTTTTAATTCATTAAAGCATTAACTAAAAAGCCCACAGTTCAAAGTCTCATCCAAGACAAGGCAAGTCCCTTCTGCCTATGAGCCTGTAAAATCAAATGCAAATTACTTTCTTCCTAGCTACAATGGGTGTACAGGCATTGGGTAAATACAGCCATTCCAAATGGGAGAAATTGGCCAAGACAGAGGGGCTACAGGCCCTGTGCAAGTCCAGAATCCAGTGGGGTAGTCAAATCTTTCAGCTCCAAAATGATATCCTTTGAATCAATGTCTCACATCCAGGTCACGTTGATACAAGAAGTGGGCTCTGTCAACCTTGGGCAGCTCCACCCCTGTGGTTTTGCAGAGTATAGACCCCCTCCTGGCTGCTTTCAGGGCCTGGTATTGAGTGTCTGTGGCTTTTCCAGGCACACAGTATAAGCAGTAGGTGAATCTACCATTCTGGGGTCTGTAGGATGGTGGCCCTCTTCTCACAGCTCTACTAGGTGGCACCGCAGTAGGGACTCTGTGTGGGAGCTTCAACCCCACATTTCTCTTCTGCACTGCCTTAGCAGAGGTTCTTCATGAGGGCCCCACACTTACAGCAAACCTGTCTGGGCATCCAGGCATTTTCATACATTCCCTGAAATCTACATAGAGGTTCCCAAACCTCAATTCTTGATTTCTGTGCACCAACAGGCTCAACACCATGTTGGAGCTGCCAAGGCTTGGGACTTCCAACCTTTGAAGAAGTACCTTGGCCCCTATCAGTCACAGCTGGAGTGACTGGGACACAGGGAACCAAGTCCCTAGACTGTACACAGCAGAGGGACCCTGGGCCCAGCCCATGAAACCATTTTTTTTTCTCCTAAACCTCCCAGGCCTGTGATGGGAGGGGCTTCAGCAAAGGTCTCTGACATGCCCTGGAGACATTTTCCCCATCATCTTGGTGACTAACATTCAGCTCCTCATTACATATGCAAATTTCTGCTACTGGCTTGAATTTCTCCTCAGAAAGTGAGATTTTCTTTTCTCTTGCTTTGTCAGGCAGCAAATTTTCCAAACCTTTATGCTCTTTCCCTTTTAAAACTGAATGCCTTTAACAGTACCCAAGTCACCTCTTGAATGCTTTGCTGCTTAGAAATTTTTTCCACCAGATACCCCAAATAGTAAGTTCAAAGTTCCACAGATCTCTAGGGCAGGAGCAAAATGCCACCAGTCTCTTTGCTAAAACACAACAAGAGTCACCTTTGCTCTAGTTCCGAACAAGTTCCTCATTTCCATTTGAGACCACCTCAGCCTGAATTTCATTGTCCATATCATTACCAACATTTGGGTCAAAGCCATTCAACAAGTCTCTAGTGAGTTCCAAACTTTCCCACATTTTCCCATCTTCTTCTGAGACCTCCAAACTGTTCCAGCCTCTGCCTGCTACCCAGTTTCAAAGTCGCTTCCACACTTTTGGGTGTCTTTTTAGTAGCACCCCACTCCTGGTACCATTTACTGTATTAGTCCATTTTCATGCTGCTGATAAAGACACACCCAAGACTGATCAATTTACAAAAGAAAGAGGTTTAATGGACTCACAGTTCCACATGGCTAGTGAGGCCTCACAATTATGGCAGAAGGTGAAAGGCATGTCTCACATGGCAGCAGACAAGAGAAGAGGGCGTATGCAGGGAAACCCTCTGCCTTATAAAACCATCAGATCTCATGAGATTTATTCACTATCACAAGAATAGCACAGGAAAGATCTGCCCCTGTGATTCAATTACTTCCCACCAGGTCCCTCTCACAACACATGGAAATTCAAGATGAGATTTGAGTAGGGACGTAGTCAAACCATATCAATTAGTTTGCCCCAAGTATAGACTATAGATTTCTCTTTCTTCACATTTTTATGATTTCTAGTGATGATAATGATGATTTTCAAGTTAGCCAAAATTACTGATGACCTATTAAAATACCAGGCATTCTTCTGAGTACGTGCCTTGCATGCATTATTTTATTTATTCCTCACCACAACCCTGAGAGGTAATTGCAGAAGGTGAAAATGGGGCTTTCTGTGGAATTTGCCCAAGATCACTCAGCTTGTGTCAGATGTGGTGTTGGAACACGGCACTGAATAACAAGCAAAAGAAACTAGCTGGGACTGCCCTCATGTCCTGAGGGGAATCACATACACAGTAGAACATGTGTTCATCCTTTACTGCATGCCTTGTCTGGATACGTTTTTTCTTTGTGAAATTAGGACAGTTAATGCAGTTCCCTTCACTGTGTTCATTGCACAGAAGATATGGTTTGTAATCCCATCACATATCTGCAAGATGAAAACCAGCTTTCTTGGGTCAGCAGGTAAAATCAATGCTTCAAATAGAAAACTTTAAACCTCAATTATTGAATGCAATAGTCCAAACACAAACTCTGGTTGTCCAGGCAAAAATATCAGCAAAAATCCCTTTGTCTGTTTCTAATTAAGCCTATTTCCAGATCCTCTGCCTTAGTCATCCCACTTGGACAAGTGTTCATGTAATGAATCAGCAGGGAGCATCTGGATGCTTTTGCTTTGATCAAAATGCTCTATGGTCTTACATTCCCAGAGGCAGTTCAGGACTATATGACTGATGGCCACCAGGTTGTTAACTTCTACAGGTGATTGGATCCTATGGCTTAGCTGTTGGTAAATGCAGGGCTTGATATATCTCAACACACCTTACATATTATGATTCCTAGTGATAATAATGATGATTTTCAAGATAGCCAAAATTATTGATGACTTATTAAATTACCAGGCATCCTTCTAAGTTGTATGTACCCATCTTCCTACAACGTCACTGCTGCATCTTTGCAACTAGTGACATCTGAATTAATGAGGTGCTACTCAAGTGCACAAACTCCCCCAAATAATGACAAAGTACATGGAGAAATATTTCCATGGCTCTAACTAGGGTACCAGTTTTTTCTTGCTTACAGTGCTGCATTCTACTCAGCTGATTAAAAGGACTTCTGTTATGATTTGGCCAGTTGTAGGTATGTGGAATTTTATTAGCACTTCATTTGCAAGTAAAGTGCTTCCCTGGAATGCAGGTACACTAATATATACAACATGCACATCCTCAGGGAGAACATGAATAACAATTCAGATTTTTATTTGCTTATTATTTATAGATTGGCTCACATTGTTAGGGAAATGCTGGATCACAGTCTGATTTGAAACTGTTCTGCCAGTGTATGGGATTTTATATCTTTTCTGATCCTTTCTTTGGCCAAGGGCATGCAGATTAGATTTGTTTTCATGAACTACTGCTTGTCATCCCTTTCTCCCTGAAATTAGAATACACGCAAAGCAGTAGAAAGAAGCTGGGCAATATTTATCTGTAGAAATGGCTGCAAAACTGGGGATAATGCAGCTTTGCCTTTACCTTGGCTTCCATGCACAGTGCCATGGTGATTAGAGACTGGGAAATGGCAAGTCCTCTAGAAATGACCTCTGCTATATTTCCCCCAAACTGGGGATAATGTAGCTTTGCCTTTACCTTGACTTCCGTGCACAGTGCCATGGTGATTAGGGACAGGGAAATTGCAAATCCTCTAGAAATGACCTCTGCTATGTTTCCTATTACCCAAACCTATGTGTTCAGAACACAAGTACATTTCAGGGAAAACAAATGGGGACTTGTTCTCTGGATTTCAGCGAGCCTGACTCCTTTAAAAATTCCTTTTAGATCTAGCTGTCCTGAATATTTCATGGTTGTATATATTTAATTAATTTCCATGCCTTTCTGGCATCATTTTTAATGTGCTCATGATATTATTTCTGCTAGGCAACTCTTGGTTAATGACGTCAGTGGTAGACTCAAGGCATGCTGGATGGCCACGTTGGAATTGGCTGAATAATGAGCTATACTGTTCACTAAGCCTCCTACACTGTGAGACACAGAGGTAGGCCCTTAAGCATGTTACCTCTGTTCCTATCAGAGGCAGGCCAGATGTGTATAATCATCCACAATTTATTGAGGAAGAAACTGAGACTCAGCTACTCTTGTAAATTGCTTTAGCAAAGTCATACAGCGGCTAACTGGCAGAGCTAGGATTCCAAATCAAATGTGACCCTCTAAGTCCCAGCCCAGCATTGTCACCTGTTAGACCCCACAAAGGCTTTTGAACCACAGAACCTCACTTTTTTCAAAGGTACAAGTGGGAAAATAATACCTCTGCTATTTAATTTCCTGTGACAACACAGAAAACAATTGAAATAATACATGAGAAAATGCTTTCTAAGCCTTCTAGAGCTACAAATAGGAGCGGCATTACTGTAATGAAGCAGATTAGGTACATATAATACCCAAACAGTCTAGAATCTGGAATCCTTATGGCTTGCCAAAGCAGGTAGACCACAAGGAGCTATAGCCTGGAAGCTAAAGACTATGTCTCCCTCCACATATAATCCTGCCTATCTCCTGACTTGAAATAAAATTTTTTTCTTGCCATGATTTCATGCATAGTGATTGAAGATTAAATTTTTGTGGTTAATGTTGCCAATTGTTTTGGTGACTTTATGACTCATTCTCTCCAGGTCTCTCTCTCCATGTATACAAATAAAACTTTTAAAACATTCCATTTGTGCAAATGGATCAAGTTCTCCTTCACATTTTTGTATTTAAAGGTAAAATACATTTAAAGTATTTTCCAGATCAGGGGTTTAAGTCTCATCACCCCCAAACAATTGTCATAAGCGGCTCACAATTTTCAGACTATTACTATTCAGAAGAGCGCTGTCACTGCCCACCCCTGACTCCATCAGAATCCATAAAACATGAGCAGGCTGCATAATTCCCTCCTTAACTCTATCACCTCTTTAATCACATTTATTTTTAATACATTCATCAGGACACCAAGCAGAACTCTGGGTATTTCTTTAGCCTTTGATTTGCACATTAAGCTTTCTGGCTTTTGAATTTTTGAAGTAAGTGGTAATTCTGGGGGAAGTATTAAGGGAGAGGAACTGACATGGCTTCACGTAGACACTCCTTGTTGGATTTCTGAGTCTGCTACTGTCCGTGGTCCCCTGAAACTTACAACTGGTGATGATCAATACGTAGGAAGACAACTCAGGATAGGCGTCAACTGTGGCGTATTTGAGAACAGCCTACTGCTTGGGAGAGAATGAGATTCGTCACCCCACCCGCTGTCACCTTGTGCCAGTCCTGCTGTCCCCCCACCCTACATGGACCGTTGTGGTGTGGCTCTTCCCTGGCTTATCAAGAAAAACTAAATGTGACAAGCAAGCAAAATGTACAATGGAAAGGCAGGTATAATTCTAATATAGGAGAATATTTTAGAATACTAATATTTAGAAAGATGCCAATAAATTTGAAAATTAATATGAAGTAAACCATTTCTGAAATGAAATTAATTACCAAATCAAGAAAAAAATAGAAAACTTTAGACAACCTGTAAATATTAATAACATTTGTATGAAGGGAGACTCCAAAACTCCTCTTCAGAGTTTATATGCAACACCGTTATTCAAAGAGCGTGGGTACCAGAAAACTTATACTGCATGGGTGGGCCCATTTCCTAAGGAACTGACATTCTCGGAGACAGGCTGGATGGTATGCCTGCCCTGATATGAAAGGCAAAACATTAGTTTTATATCTAATGTGAAAGGTAAAACATTAGTCTCTGTGTAAAGCTGGGAGTCTCAGCATCAATAATAATTATAGCAGTAATGACCACTGTGACCATAATGAATGTCAATTATTGAGCACTTGCTGTGATTCAGGCACTTTACATACATTATCTCATTCCATTTATTGCACATATAAAGCCTGTGAACTAGGTAATATTATCCCGATTTTATAAATGGAGACCTAACACTGAAAGAGATGACAGGATCTGCTGAAGGTCATCTTGCTAGTGATTGGTAAATCTAGGCCCAGGCCTAACCAACTTGGAGTGTTTTGCTAAGTGATCTGATTTAGGAGTACTTCTCTTCAAGATACAAGAAGGCAGAACAGAATACAAAAAAAAAAAAAAAAAAAAAAAAAGCTATGATTTGGGGCAGCTGAAAGGAAACGCATTTAATCTATTTCTGTGACTGAGAATTTTTTCTATTAGTTTAACTGAGGATTGTTACATAACATTGCTGCTATACCTGGAATGTAATTTCATTTAAATGTGATTACAGTGACCTTTTGCAGAGGACATTGAGTAAAATTATGCCTTTTTTCTTTATAGTGTGCAATTCATATAGTCTTTATTGCTTTTCTCTAGGATTTTGTCTCTAGGCTTTTACAGTCCACACTTGGATTACACATTCCTAAACGCTTGAGTGAAAATACTTAACTGACTAATACTTAATTAGTTAATTATTATTGTGTGCATAAATAGAGGGGCTGTAAACTCTCCATCACTGCTTCCCCAGGGCCTGCCACTGAGCCTGGAAGATAGTAGGTGCACAGCAAATGTGGAGTGAGAGCTTGAAATACCCGGCATGGTGCTGAGCTCCATAAATATCAGTTGACATGTCTTCTCCTGACACACACACACAAAAACAAGTTCAAAACACAAGTAAAACATGATTTATGATTTATTTCCCCAAGAGAGATATCCACCCATCTCTGTACCATTGCCTGGTTTGTTTGCTTCAAAGATAGAGCCATCTACAGAGGGTGAAGACAAGCCCAATGTTGTAATTGAGGGACCTAGGGAATTGGCTGGGAGCAATTCAGATGGGAAATGAGGTTCAATGTTGCCTGCACCACGAAGATAAAAGAGAGTGAAGACACTGTTGATTGCTTCCAGCATTTTAAAAAACTTTTTTTATATATTTTTGAGATGGAGTCTCACTCTGTTGCCCAGGGTGGAGTGCAGTGGCGCAGTCTCAGCTCACTGCAACCTCTGCCTCCCAGGTTCAAGCAATTCCCTGTCTCAGCCTCCCAAGTAGCTGGGATTGCAGGTGCATGCCACCACGCCCAGCTAATTTTTGTATTTTTAGTAGAGACTGGCTTTCACTATCTTGGCCAGGCTGGTCTTGAACTCCTGACCTCATGATCCACCTGCCTCAGTCTCCCAAAGTGTTGGGATTACAGGCGTGAGCCACCACACTCATCCAGAAAACATTTTTAGTGGTTTCACTTACCACTAGATTGCAAACTTCTTAAATATAGTGATTGTGCAGCTAATGCAACACCTTGCCTTAAGAATGCACTGAGTAAATGTCTGTCCAAATGAAATGGAACATCTACCCAGTATTTTTGGAGCATTGGATTAATTTGGGGCTGGACTGGTCTCTTCCATGGTCACTGTCATTGTGGATGCTGTTGCACAGTAAGGAGCTAATTGGCTGATGTGTATGACAATTGGTTGCAAATGCTGAAAGGCAGAAATTGTGGATGGAAGGAAGATTTGAACAAAAGGTTTGTAAACCAAAGATAGTAGGGAAGTTTGAGCAGATAAGTCCAACAAGAACGCCAAGCTGCTAAGCCTCCTGCATTCTGGAATGGAAATCTCCCAATTTAGTTTTCTGTTCCTCTCCCCTTCTACTGTCTGATTGACTTTTTTTTTTCCCTCCAGGGCACTATGGAGCCTAATGAGCTGTTAAATATTTTGAGATTCTTAGAAAAATAATCATAGCACTTCTAATGCCTTTCTTTTTATTCAGAGAGAATGACAGTGTTATACATGAGACTATGCATGCATAAAAATGGGATGCAGTAATAAAATAGGAAGAAAGAATGGAAGTTGGAAGAAACAGTTAGAAGCCATCTCTTAGGAAAAGGTTCACTTCTTTTAAAACAAAGCTGGATGGAAGTACTGATTGTGAAAGACTGCATTTCAGAGATCCTGAGTTACTTACTAGATAGCATAAGTTTACTTTGTTCATCTTATGAAGTACTCCTACTCCCCAAATTCTCTTTCTCCCTCTTCAGACACACACACACACACGCCACCCTAACCCAGGCCAGATGAAATCTCTCAAAGACTCTAAGTACTACAAAGACAGTTGTGTGTGCCGTGTGTGCCATGTGTTATAGAAATGAAAAGAATACTAAGTGACAAATTATAAAATGTAAATTTTCAAAATTTTACCAAATATAAGTGTAAGCCAATATTAAAATATCTTCCTAGCCTTTCTTAACTTTTTCTATTTTTGGTACTCCTGCTTTTCTAGTGCACTAAGCCAGTGTTCACTTTGCCTATTGGATATCCCTTGACTAATATACTCTCTTCTGCATTCTTCACCCCACTTTTCTCCTTTACTTATAAAGTAATCCACACAAGTAGCCCCTTTCCTTTATTTACTGATAGGTCCATTTCTTTTCTCTATGCCTCATTTTATTTTCCTCTCATGTCTGAAGAAAAACTGAAGATTCTATTTCAAAAGACAGATGAACTTGGTGCCCTAAGAGTTACATTATTTCCTTATTTGTATGACATGTTTTATACCTTCAGTCTAAAACTCTTCTAGAATAGCAAAGATAAGTACCTCTTTTTTAGTTGAGTTTTTTTTTTTTTTTTTTTCCTTTTGGAGCATGCTTCATATATACAGAGTCCATTTTATTTTTTTGAGCTTATATGCTTATATGCATTTATGTGACTGAGACAGATTTGGTTTTAGATAATCACCATCTAATAAAGTTCTATGCCATTACGTGTGAAGGATGGG
Source organism: Piliocolobus tephrosceles (assembly GCF_002776525.5). Classification (NCBI taxonomy): domain Eukaryota; kingdom Metazoa; phylum Chordata; class Mammalia; order Primates; family Cercopithecidae; genus Piliocolobus; species Piliocolobus tephrosceles. The sequence goes on from NC_045442.1 coordinate 21,963,582, forward strand.
CAAGTGCTGGTACTACATTAGTAGGTTTTTAATTGTGGAAAAAGTGAAATCTTGTCAGTTGCAGCTGGGTAAGTGTTAACAGAAAAATGTCTTACACTAACTGGTCCATTGGAGAAATGGCAAATTTTCTACTCTGCCTCCACTGCCCAAAACAGGGAAGGCTTTCTCTGTCTCAGTGGGGCAGCTTTCTAAAGCAAAGTGAAATACCTGGCCACCTCTTCCCGAAGGTAACCCCAACTCCTCAATGTGGTCAAGAACAGCTTGTGTAAGCTCAGTGGTCTACTGAGATGAAAGTCCTTTGTATTCCCACTGAAAATTAAGTGTCCTTATGTCAATCCAGTGAAAAGCAGGCACCAAGACTAAATGAAAGTCATGAGGATTTTATTAAGAGAAATATTTGTGTGAAAGGAGGTCAGTAGGGAATTGGAGAAGGTTGAAGAGCCACCTGCCATGCAAATCAGACCCCAAGTAAGGGAGAGGGGAGAGAAAATTGGAAGAAAGTGTCTTAGGCTGCTCTGCATTCTAAGCCAGTAGGGAGTCATTCAGCCAATATTGGGCAACAAACAAATCCTTTGCTGCAGGAATGGGTCTGCCTTCACATCCTACTTATGGGTTTAGCATGGCCTCAGCACAAATGCTATGATGATTTCAAAGTGAAACATCTGAGGTGCCTGGTGATTGCACCCTCTGTAGTAAGAGGTCCTTGAGACGTATTTACGTGACCTCCACAATCCATGCCTTGGACTTGTCCATGCAGGTGCAGGGAGCAACTCCTCCACTGGGCTTTCTTCCTCCTGATGGAACAGATGAAGGAGGTTAGTGGGATGATTTACAGATGCCCTGGCTGCTGTTGACCTTGGTGCCACAACTGGTAAGTACCCTCTTCCTCATCCATTATCCAATCTAAATCCCTCTCATTCTAAGCTGTTACCTTGATGGGTCATGGTAGCCTATCTGGTAGTGTGATCCAGATCTTTGTATCTGAACAACACGAAAAGTTGATTTTCATACCCTTCTCACTAGGGATGTTGCACCTGTCTGTTCACAGTTAATAAGCAGTGCCAGGAGGTGGTTCCATAGATTGCTTAGGGTTCCCCGTGTATCCTCCCTGTTTCCATTGTGTAAAAGCAGCTCTACCCTCCTGCTGGTTGAGGACAATTACATATCAGTATGGTAATTCTTCTTTTCACCTGCAATCCCAGGGTGAAGGGTGGAAAGTGACCTGGTGACAGCTATAACTTGTACTTCAATGGTGACTTTGCTGTGTCCCCTTTGTAGAATGTGTCACCTATAGGACCAAGACCTGCAATCCTGCAGAGGCTAGGGTTTCAGGGACAGGAAACACATTGGGAGTGATATGTGGAGACACTCCTGTTTCCATCCCTTGGTTCCTGCACTCGTGTATCCTTATTGGAAATGGTGCCTTACAACGTCTCTGTAAATGTACTGCCTCCTGAAGGATGTATCCCATTCTTTCAGAATATTTCCCGCAAGCTGGCATTTCAGCTGCCAGATTGTCTCACAGATAAGGAGCATGAGATATTATCCTCTACATTCTGTCTCTTGTTGGCTGTGAATGGCTCGTAAGAGCTTTAACTCCCTTCGTTTACAGCCTTTGATAGGCAGAAAAAGGCTTCAAGCAGAGTGACACCTGTCCTTGAGATCAGAAGCCATCGGTCTTTGTGGGAATTGTCCACCAAAGCTGCAGTTGACATTTAGGGTAGACAAGCAAGTATTTCACTGGCTTTTGGCATTGCCCCTTAGTTTCCTGACAATCCCTGCTAACTTCTGAGCATCTTCCTGTAAAAAGGAAAAAAAAAGTATGATGTGACTTCATATTGCTTGCCTTTAAAAAATATGCTTAATTTTCCAATTGGATTTCTCCTTATGTCAGCTTCCAAGTCATTTAACACCTCCCTCTCTTACCAGCACTCTAGAATTAAGCATCAAAGATTCGTAATTATTTTTTATTAGCAGATATAGCTAGCCTAAAATTTTATAGGTTTTCCTTTGTCACAGACACCTCCCTTACAAAGGGAAATTAATTTAAATTCTAAAACACATGTAAGTGAAGCATAATTTACTTTTGAAACAACTACAAAATGACTGTATCATGTAGGTTCCAAGTGCTACTGTCTGCCTCGCTCTGGGCATTGAGTTGTAAGTCATTCAAGGTGTATCTCTGATCACAGGGGAAGGGAAAGGGAGAAAGTGAGCAGGAAAATACATCTTCAGTGATGTTAATCTCAGGATGTGAACATTTCTTGTCCAAAATATGCATAAATTCCTGGGGATTTCCTCACACAAAGAATTGTATGTCCAGTGATGCTTGGTGACCTATCAGGCACAGTTGTAAGGGACTATGATTTAGAAAAAGGGGGATTTCTGTTTTGTCCTTCACAACTGATCCCTTTTCCAAGCCTAAAATCGAGCTGAATCAGTAGGTTAAAGAAAACGCACATCCCTTGTAAAGTCAGATGCCCCACTGGCTTGGTTTATTTCCCAAAGGAGAAAATGGGTAATTTAAATAATGTGGCTTGACTTGTCTTATACATGCCCTTATATCATCAGTGATTTTAGATTCTGAAACAATGGATACAGAGTGCAGGCTCTGAAAACCTGAGGTTCAAGTCTGTCTCATTGTGGAAGCCTAGGGTCCACTTACTAGATGAAAGCAATAGAAAGGGAGGTGCTTTCAGCTCTCATATTTTAAGAAACTCAGGGACAAGATCCCTAGTTCTGCTTTCAGGAAATTTTTATTGTGATATAAACTGAAAAACAGAGCACCTTTCTCCCCTGGATTCTAGGAATTGGGTCTACATTCCTCTAGAAAGTTGACAAATTATTTCTCTGTCCTTTTTCCTGCCTGAATTATCAAGTATAGTGACATGAGCCCAGTCTCTGGATCACCCAATGACTTAAGAGTTGCCATTTAGAATGGGAGGCGAATACTAAAGGCTCACTCTACTAACATTTTAAATCTGATCTGCTACTTATTTTTGTGAGTTATATGTAGTATATTGATAATCACAGATTATACATATATTGCTTACTAGGTGATCGAGATAGATAGATAGACAGACAGTAGATAGGCAGATACTCATTTAATTCTTACAAACACCTGTGGGATGCTATTTTGTTCCTAAGTTATCACTGAAAATACTGAAGCATGAAGTAGTTAAGTAATTTGCCTGAGGTCATGTGACAATTGTCTTACACAGCCAGCAGCTGGGAGGGGAACCACCAAGTTCCGATGTCACTGTCTGTGCCCTTAACTACTATACCACACTGCCCTTTCTCTGTTGGAAACTATAAGGGTTGAAACTGCCCCTTTTCTGTTAGAAATCACAGGCTATATTACACATGGTCAACATTTGTAATCTACCTATTTGTAATCTCCATCCAGTCTTTGTTCCCAGGAGCATTAGGAGCCAGGCACTTTTATCTTCTGACTAGATATCTATCTAGTCAGAAGATAAATTATCTACATTTACAAATTAGTAAAGTCAGAATCCAAATGGTCAGGAGCTTTCAGTTTGCTTACCAGTTCCAGCTGAATGGCGGTGGCCGTTTGGAGGGTGTGTGGAGAACTACTTTTGGAGACAGTAGGAAATAGTGTGACCAACCCTCTCAGAGCCCTGTCCACATCTCCTTAGCACCCAGTGGTTCAGCATTCGCTGACTCTGGAACTTCCAACTGCAAACACCTTTGCTTAGGGACTTTCGGTGTCCTCTGGAACTCTCTTCATTAGTGTGCATAGAGCAGGCAGAAAGTGCCTGGCTCCTAATGCTCCTGGGAACAGTCAAAGACTGGATGGAGTTGGTGGGAAAATATTCCAGGCCTCATGCCCTTGTGGAGGGGAGCTCTGAGGCATGCTCTGTGTGCTCTGCACGGGTCCCTGACAGGCCTGAGCCCCACCTGCCTATGGAATTAACCTACTCACTAATGTGCCAAGCACTGGTTTCTTTCTGGTCCTTGTCTTGCTTCCCCATTCACTTACCACAGCTTCCTGGTAAGTCAAATCCATTTCTTAAACTCAGTTCTTCATCTCAGTATCTGTTTCTGGGGCACCTAACCTAAGACAAATGCCATGAACGATTAGCGATGCCTAGTAGGGGCACAAAACAGGGAAGTGGCTATTTGCCTATCAGGCGTTTGGCAACCTTGAATTACGTGGCAAGTATATAAGACTTAGTGCATGACTATAGAACATTAGGTTGTTATGTGTGAAATTAGGGAATAAGAGCTACCTCACAGGCTTTAGGAAAGATTTACATGATTCTCTTGCTTGTGGTTTTCTTTCAACAATAACAGATTGTGTTGATAAGTAAAGTTACTGAGAAAGTAGATTGATGCATCTGTCCAAGGATTGGCCTACAGAAAATCATTTCCCTAATTCCTCAACGATTCAGGAAGGGCTAGGCCAATTCTGGCAGATCCCATTCCTCAGGCCTTCAGGAATGGTTATTACCATCATGAGATGGATAGAACAAATAGGGGTGGATTAAATTATAATATGTGCCCCAAGTCATTCTAAATATGAAAGTACTTTTCAAAACCTGAAGGATGTGGGTAGCATACTACTGGCAAAATGCTGAAGTCTCCTGATTCAATCCAGTGACAGGTGGAGAAGCAACACACAAAAAAGGTATCAGAGAATGGAGAGGGCTCTGGAAACAAACAAAAGAGAGTCAGAGAGACCTAGTTATTTAGGCTCACTAGGCCTCAGTTTGTCCATCTATAAACAGAGATAATAATGGAATTCCCAAGGTTGTGGCAAGAATAAATGTAATGCAGTGCCAGACACGTGATGTTCACTCAATGTATGCAAGCTGATTGTTATTAATAATATTGTTACTATTTGGCTTAGGCTACCTAAATTAGCCTTATATCATCCATAAGATTATACTGTAGTTTATTACGTAATTACATTGGTTGGTTGAAATGACATTTGTTTGTTGAAATGGATCGCTGTAGTCTTTTCATCATGTTCAAGGGTACCAGAGTTCAACAGTTGGGACCTGTTTCAAGGAAGGAGTGGCCATTTGTGTCAAATATTGCTGAAAGGTGAATGAAATTCTATTAACTGTAATGCAGGATTTACTATGTAGTAATCCAGTTGTGTTTCCCCTAATAAAGGACTGTTGCTAAAAGTCTATGCAATTCTTGCTGCTGCTGAAAGACAACATCTTTTGGTGAGGAATATGTGAGGTTCTGTTTTACAGAAAGTTGGCAGTGCACACTCATCCTCATGAGCTACTGGAAATCAATTACATTTGGTCTTCACTGTGGAATTTGAGTAGTGACTGTGGTTAAAATGGCTGCTTTGGGAAAAGAGGCTAATGTTTGTCCTGCTGTTTCCTGGAACTCACTGGCTTAAAGTGGTTTTGTGGAAGCAAATAAGATGAAAGAACCTCAAGAGGAGGCTGGAGTTTTTGGTGGTCTGTGAAGGCCAATGTGGTCCCCTGCTTTCCAGGATTAGGACAGCTCAACTCCTGAAATTATGAAGGGAAATCTTTGTGGCAAGATCATCTTCCACTCTGTAGAGTCAGCTGCCTCTGGAGAGCCTGGTGTTTGTATCATGGGGCTGTGACAGCTCTCAAAGTATTGCAATTTAGGGGAATTTCTTGCATGAAATACTGTACAATGGCCTTCACTGGTTTTATGTTTTATGACACTTCTATAACTATATTCATTTTTCTTGTGTTTTAAAAATTATAGTATAATTTTCCCTCTACACACATACACACACACACAACCTTTTTATAAAATATAAATGTTTGGAAAAGAGGAGGAAAAATGCTCATAATCCCACCATTGAACCCAGTGTTTATTTTCCATGTTCACCAGATGTATTTATATACATTTTTACAAAGTTGTCATAATTGAAGTGTATTTTTATATCCTTTTTGTTGAACATTTTATAAGAATTTTTTATAAAAATTTTTCATGTTCCTAGACAGATTGTGTAGTTCTTACTTTTATTAGCCAGATAATATTCCATGAAGTGATGTCACCACAGTTTTCTGCACCATCCCACTACTGTTGGATGCTTCCAACAAATTACTTCCAACTTGCTCATTATTGTGAATATTACAGCAATAGGCATTTTTTTCTATGTGACTTTTTTGAGCTTTGGACTCTTTTCTTGGGCAAGATCCCATTATTCGGACTGTAACAGCAGAATGTATTTATATAGGAGTTAAGAAGAAATCATGTAGGCAGATAGTCAGGGTACACAAGTCCTCAGCAAGGCTTTTCTTTTTAATGAAAAGCAGCCCCAAATCATTTTCCAACAAAGAGCAGCCTATAAAGTTGAGCTACAGATACAGACAAGCAAGCTGGGAACTTGCATGGGTGAATGCTGGCAAGAACTAAGGTCTGATATGTTCAAGATGGTAGCTCAATCTTCCCTTCTCTGACAGCCACAGGTACTGTAAGGAACAGACAAGATGGGGATGATCAACTGGAAAGCCCAGTTGCATAATAAGATTAAAGTGGGGTGGCCAGACTTCCCCTTGCACTATGTAAACATCATACCTGATCAAACCAATCTCTGGCTCTATGTAAATTAGACACTGCCTCCTCAAACTGGACTATAAAATCTGGCACATTCACCACCAGCCAGTCCTTTCTGCTCAGAGACCCCTTTCTCTACAAGGAAAGCTGTTTCTCCTTCTCTTCTCCTTTGCCTATTAAACCTCTGCTCCTAAACTCCTCATGTGTGTCTGTGTCCTAAATTTTCCTGGTGCATGACAATGAACCCCAGGATATATACCCCAGACAACATAGCCACTTCAGTGTGACTCTTTAGAGGATACAGTAGGAGATGGAGCAGGTGTGTAAGTGAAGGAAACTGAGAAGCAGCAGCCACAAGGGAGGGCAGCCTGAGAGTGTGGAGCCCCCAAAGTTGAGTCATGAATGTTACTAACAGTGCTTCGTTGTTTGTGTCAAATGCTGCTGAAAGGTGAATAAAGCGAAGGCAGGAAATTGATCATTGGGAATTCCAGGCACTGTGGTAAGCACCTAGATAACCACAGATAGCCACAAGTCCTACTTTCCTAGAACCGAATGTCTAGTGGGAGAAACATGAGCTTACCACCACATGGTTAGTGTTTAATTATGATAGGAGACAGTTGCTCTGATGGAAAGGAATATAGTTCTATGAGAATACAGGTTATTTCTGACTTAAAATGGTTGACATACAGTTTTTGACTTTACAATGGTGCAAAAGCAATACCCATTCAATAGAAACTATACTTACAATTTTCATCTTTTCCTGAGCTGGCAATATGCAGTACCATAGTCTCAATGCTGGGCAGTGGCAGTGAGACATTGTGTTTTCCATTTTGTATAGTATTCAATGAATTACATGAGATATTCATAAATTGGCTTTGTCACTCACGCCCGT
>NC_045442.1:21971092-22048642 GCF_002776525.5 Piliocolobus tephrosceles
AAAAAAAAAAAAAAAAAAAAAAAAAAAAAAAAAAAAAATTAGGCAGGTGTGGTGGTGGGCGCCTGTAGTCTCTGCTACTCGGGAGGCTGAGATAGGAGAATGGCATGAACCCAGGAGGTGGAGCTTGCAGTGAGCCAAGATTGTGCCACTGCACTCCAGCCTGGGCAGCAGAGTGAGTGTGTCTCAAAAAAAAAAAAAAAAGGCTTTGTCTTTGATGATTTTGCCAAACTGCAGGCTAACATAAATGTTCTAAACATGTTTAAGGTAGGCTTGGCTATTATGTTCAGTAGACTAGGTGTATTAAATGCATTTTTGACTTAGGATATCTTCAAGTTATAGTGTATTTAACCATGACATTTTCAAATTACAATGTATTTAACTCCATCATAAGTCAAGGGGAGCATCTGTATAATAAAGAAGAAGCTGACATAGAGTTGGAATGCAAACAACATGGTAGGCATATGAGACAGCATACACAAAGGCCCTGGGAAGAGAGAGTTTGACACACTGGAGACCTGAAGATCAGTGAGCCTGGAGCCTAGACAGGGAGAGGAGAACTACAGTGGTGAGACTTGAGTGGTAGGTGGGGCCCAGATCACACATAGCCTCACAATCCATTTTAAGGAGTTCAACATTACTTTAGGGAGGGATGTCATCAGACATGTATTTTGAAAAGCTCACTCTGGTCAAAGTGTGAAAGGTGAATTGAAGGTGTGCTTGAGACATTTTGGTTTTTCATGAACAATCAAAGAAGACAAGGTGTAAAATTGGTGATGATGGAAATTGCTATAATATCTTCCAAAATATTTTCTCATAAAGACTAAATAATAGTTGCTGAGGCCACAGTTTTTGTAAATAATGCCCTAGTGATCATACAGTTGATGTTACTGAAAAGCATATAAGAACTGTGTATAGAGTGATTCCTTCATGGAGAAAGTGTCACGTATGCACAAAAAAATTTTAGTTTCATCTCAGACTCTAAAGCAACAATCACAGCTCTTTACCAGCAATTTGCAGCATGTAGAGTTGAAGACAGAATTTTTTCTGTCTTTGAGTTTCTTTTTAAATTTATTTTTAAATAAACCTTTATTTTGGGTTCGGGAGTATATGTTAAGGTTTGTTACATAGACACGTTACAGGGGTTGGTTATACAGATTATTTCATCACCCAGGTATTAAACCCAGTATCCAATAGTTACCTTTTCTGCTCCTCTCCCTTCTCCCACCTTCCACCTTCAAGGAGACCCCAGTGTCCATTGTTCCTTTTTTATGTCTATGAGTTCTCATCATTTTGCTCCCACTTATAAGTGAGAACATGCAGTATTTGGTTTTCTGTTCCTGCGTTTGTTTGCTAAGGATGATAACCACCAGTTCCATCCATATTCCCACAAGACATCTCATTCCCTTTTATGGCTGCCTAGTATTCTATGGTGTATATGTACCATATTTTCTTTATCCAATATGTCATTGATGGGTATTTAGGTTGATTCCATGTCTTTGCTATTGTGAATAGTGCTGCAGTGAACATTCCCATGCATGTGTCTTTATGGTAGAATATATTTCTCTGGGTATATACTCAGTAATGGGATGGCTGGGTTGAATGGTAGTTCTGCTTTTAGCTCTCTAAGAAATCACCATACTGCTTTGACAATGGTTGAACTATTTGCCCTCCCAACAACAGTGTATAAATGTTCCATTTTCTCTACAACCTTAGCAGCATCTGTTATTTTTTGGCTTTTTCATTATAGCCATTTTAACTGGTGTGAGATGGTATCTCATTGTGGTTTTGATTTGCATTTCTCTAATGATAAGTGATATTGAGCTTTTTCTCACATGCTTTTGGCCTCATGTATGTCTTCTTTTGAAAAGTGTCTGTTCATGTCCTTTGCCTACTTTTTAATGGAGTTATTTGTTTTTCTCTTATAATTTTGTCTAAGTTACTTATTGATGTTCTATATCAGACTTTTGTCATATGTATAGTTTGTAAATATTTTATTCCCATTCCATAGGTTGTCTGTTTACTCTGTTGATAGTTTATTTTTCTTTGCAGAAGCTCTTAAGTTTAATTACATACCACATGTCAATTTCTGCTTTTGTTGCAATTGTTTTTGGGGTCTCATGAAATCTTTGCGCATTTCTATGTTCAGGATGGTATTGCCTAGATTGTCTTCTAGGGTGTTTATAGTTTTGTGTCTTAAATTTAAGTATTTAATCCATCTTTACTTGATTTTTGATATTGTGAGGATGGGTTCCAGCTTCAGCCTTCTGCATATGGCTAGCCAGTTATCTCAGCTCCATTTATTGAAAATAGGGAGGCTTTTCCCCCATTGCTTGTTTTTGTCAGCTTTGTCAAAGGTCAGATTCTCATAGGTGTGAGAGCTTAAATTCCAGAGATTTGATAATATAAATTTTATCTAAACTTTCTCAATTGTAATTTGCTGGCCGTGAGGAAACAGTCAGACTGAAATGATAAGGAGTGTTGAGGGTGTTCTGAAGGAGACTGAGAGATGTGGTTGAAAACCTTGACTCTTCACATTTTATCACTTAATATTTCACTTGACATTCAACAAGAGAAAAACCAGCTGAAATGTTAGTACTTGGGGATAGTAGTCAGAACTTTATCTGTTGCAAATAACTCAAATTGACTTAAATGAAAATGAATTTTTTTTTGTTACAAAACAGGAAAGTCTTGAAGCAAGCCAGTTTTACTTTCAGGTACATTCAGGAGCACAAATAATTTTACTCATACCCAGCCCTTCTCTCAACTCTGTTCTCAGGTGCTCTTGCCACACAATGTCCCCTCGATGTCCCAAGTTTGTGTCATACCAGTTTAGTGGCCCCATCAGAAAGAGCACCTCTTTTTGTGAATCATGCCTGAAGTCCTAGGAGTGACCTCTACTCCCCTAGTTGAGACAACAAACCCATTCATGAACCAATCATTGAGGCTAGAGAGGAGTGAAATGCCCGGGAGCCAGAAATGGTGCCAATTCCTCAAAACCACAAGGTCTGTGATCGAGAGGCCATGATCCCCAGAGAAAAACTTCATTAATGCTTGGCCTGCAAAAAAGGCAGATGTCCACTATAGGAGTTGATGAAGATCCCCTTCAGTGATTCTCAGAGTCTTAGGATTTATAATCAGCAAGTATGTGCTTGAAGGCTCTTCTATGTGTTTCTTTTCATCTCTCCTTTTAAAGGAATTCATTGACGTATTCATTCATTCATTTATACTCACTTTTGTCCATAAAATACTACAATGATTAATAAGGGCATATACCACATGTAAAGTGGTATAAATTAAAGATGGGGTAAAAGAAGAAAGATAAGATAGTAAAATGAAATCTAGTGACACTTAAATGTCTTAGGCTACAAATTTAGCTGTGGTCCTTTGGAGGTCTAAGAGGTAGGATTTGTCAGTTTCTCCACTGACAGGGATCATTATTTTAAAATGATTCCCTTGATCTAAAGCATTTCTGGAAACCAGAATAGCCAGGAATTTCTCTTGCAGGATGTGATGGCCAATCTCCTCAAGAGCAAACAGCAAAAAGAACAGTGACATATTTCACGGGACCCCTTTGCATAATAACTTTTTTGTATGATTATGCTCATTCTCAAGCATAATTCAGTCAAACCAATTCTGGAGGGACCAATTTTTCAAAAGATTAGTTTTAAAAAATGATTGTGCTGGAGTAAAGAATTCAGCAATTGTTCTTTAGGTGATAAAGGCTGGGGTATGCAAGGTTCAGGGTGCTGGTAATAATAGTTATAATAGCAGTGGTGCTAGTAATAGTAACAGTACATTTATACCCATGATAATCATTTATTGTGCATTATGCCAGGTGCTAAATGTTTGCATGTAAGAATTATCTCACTGATTGCTCAGAAAGATCATAATTCTATTATCGTTACCATGAGATTTCACTTTATGCAAATTGGAAATTGAAAAGTATAAAGACTTACTTTGTGCATAAAATTAGAAATAATGTGAATCCCACATTACATGCATCCCTATGGGAAAATTAGTCCTGAGTTATGTAAATTGTGAGTTGTGAGAAATCCTCAGTAACTCATTCCTAGCATAAAATGCTGCAGTCCAGTATTCTCATATCACAGCCATGGAAGTTGAGGATTAATAAAGCCCCAAAACTGTCCCATTCATGAGGACTCAACTGAGATTTGAATTCAGCATTCCAGAGCAGCTGCTGTCTGAATTCCTTTTTATAAACCAGGAGCATTCCAGTGTTTACTACACAATAAATGATTTTTTTTAAAACTGGTCTAGTAAGTAAGTTGCATTGAAATGTATATGTTGCTTACTTAGAAAAATGCATTTCACACATGGTGAGAAATGGAACGTAATAATATTGTATTCCTATACAGAGTTCTGTTCAAAATTATGCCCACTTGCTTTTGAAAATTGCTTCCAAACAGCAAAGAAGGCCTGCCCAATAAGCCCACCTCAGATGAGATAAGAGAGTTAGAACTGGATCTCAGCACTCCCAACCATCTCTGCCCATGGGTGATGATGAAACACCTTCTCTGAGGAGTGGTCACTGAAGAAAGGCAAAACCCTTCCTATTCACTCCAGAAAAAGTTAAAGGTCTATATCTGCTGAGCCTTTAAATAAAAGAAAAAAATAATCTTAAAAGAAGAAAGCAAAAACCATTGAGTGCTATTTTAGATTACAGAGAAGAGGCAGTGGAGTAATTCATTGACCATTCTTAGCTGCTTAGATATATGATTCTGCTTCATTGCTCATTTTAAAGAACCAGAATTAGCTGGGCATTGTCACTCACGTCTGTAATTCCAGTATTTTGGGATGCCAAGGCAGGCAGATCACTTGAGGACACAGTTTGAGACAAGCATGGCCAAAACAGCAAAACCCTGTCTGTACACACACACACACACACACACACACACACAAAATTAGCTGGGTGTGGTGGTGCATGCCTGTAATCCCAGCTATTTGGGAGGCTGAGGCATGAGAATTGCTTGAACCCAGGAGGCGGATGTCGCAGGGAGCTGAGATCACAACACTGCACTCTAGCCTGGGTGACAAAGTGAGACTCTGTCTCCAAATACACTAACTAACTAACTAAATACATGAACCAAAATTAGGCCCAAGTCCAAGAAGGAAGACCTCTGATTGAGGCAAGGGTCTAAGTGAAGTATTTGTTTAGAGACTCTAACCTTGGCTGGGGTGTTTGTTAATCTGTAAAGCTACTTCTCAAGAAAAAAATCACCAGAGTTTCCAAAAAAGAAGTTTATTATTTCACAAGCCACCACATTAGCTAAAACAGCATTTCTGTATTCAGTACTATCAGAGATAGCCTAGCAGAAGGAGATAGAAAATGTCAGTGAAGTGAGAGGGTCATTACATTGTGGTATGATGTTGCTTCTTTGCTCCTTTTGCATGCCTATGCAACCAGTTCAGTTATTTTGGTTCAGTATAGTCCTGCTGCTAAAACCATTTTTGGCCCAGCAAGTTTGCTGGTATCCAGCAAGAGAACAAATTAAAGGTAATGGGATGGATGAGAAATAATCATGCCCTTGACATTCCAGGTTTTGTATGACTTTTCTTGGTAATTTATTTGGCTGCTAATTTCTTGGCTGGTCAAGAGTAAAATTATGCCCCAGCTTCTTCTCCTGAACCTCTGAAAGAAAGCCCTAGTCTTTGCTTTGGTCAAGATGTAATTTTGCCATCCTGATGTTTTACACCCTTGTGAGGTGTAGTAGTCCATTTTCATACTGCTATAAAGAACTGCCTGAGACTGAGTAATTTATAAAGGAAAGAAGTTTAATTGACTCACAAATCAGCATGACTGGGGAGACCTGAGGAAACTTACAATCATGGTGGAAGCCAAAGGGGAAGCAAGACCTTCTTCACAAGGCAGCAGAAAGGAAAAGTGCTGAGCGATGGGGGAATAGCCACTTATGAAACCATCGGAGCTCATGAGAACTAACTCACTATCATGAGAACACCACAGGGAAAACTGCCTCCATGATTTAATTACCTCTACTTAGTCTCTTGCTTGACAAGTGGGGATTATGGGGATTACAATTCAAGATGAGATTTGGGTGGGGACACAAAGCCTAACCATATCATTCTGCCCCAGGCCTCTCCCAAATCTCATGTCCCTTTCACATTTCAAATCTAATTATGCCTTCCCAACAGTCCCCCAAAGTCTTAATTTATTCCAACATTAACCCAAAAGTCCAAAGTCTCATCTGAGGCAAGGCAAGTCTTTTTTGTCTATGAGCCTATAAAACCAAAAGCAAGATAGAATGAAAGTACAGCCATTGGGTAAATACACCCATTTCAAATGGGACAAATTGGCCAGAAGGAAGGGGCTACACGGCCCCACGAACATTCAAAATCCAGCAGGGCAGTAAAATCTTAAAGCTCTGAAATAATTAGCTTTCACTCCATGTCTCACATGCAGGTCATGCAGATGCAAGAGGTGGGCTCCCATGGCCTAGGGCAGCTCTGCCCCTGTGGCTTTGCAGGGTTCAGTTCCCATCTTGGCTGCTTTCATGGGCTGGCATTGAGTGTGGCTTTTCCAGGTGCATGGTACAAGCTGTCAGTGGATCTACCATTCTGGGGTCTGGAAGACAGTGGTCCTCTTCTCACAGCTCTACTAGCCAGTGTACCAGTGGGGACTCTGGGGACTCCAACCCCACATTTTCCTTCTGTACTGCCCTAGCAGAGGTTCTCCATGAGGGCTCTACACCTGCAGCAAACTTCTGCATGGGCATCCAGGTGTTTCCATATATCCTCTGACATCTAGGCAGGGGTTCCCAAACCTGAATTCCTGACTTCTGTGCACCTACAGGTCCAACATCACATGCAAGCTACCAAGGCTTGGGGCTTGTACCATCTGAAGCAATAGCCTGAGTTCTATATTCGCCCTTTTTAGCCATGGCTGAGACACAGAGCACCAAGTCCTGAGTCTGTACAAAACAGCAAGGTCCTGGGCCTGGCCCATGAAACCATTTTTTCCTCCTAGGCCTCTGGGACTGTAATGAGAGGGGCTACCATGAAGACCTCTGACAGGTCCTGGAGACATTTTCCCTATTGTCTTGGCCACCAACATTTAGCTCCTCGTTACCTGTGGAGATTTCTGTAGCCAGCTTGAATTTCTCCCCAGAAAATGGGTTTTTCTTTTCTATCACATCAGGCTGCAAATTTTCCCAACTTTAATGCTCTGCTTTCCTTTTAAACATAAGTTCCAATTCCAAATCATCTCTTTGTTAATGCATAAAACTGAATGGTTTTAAGAACACCCATGTCAGCTCTTGAATGCTTTGCTAAGAAATTTATTCTCGCCAGATACCCTAAATCATCTCTTTCAAATTCAAAGTTCCACAGATCTCTAGGGTAGGGGCAAAATGCCACCAGTCTCTTTGCTAAAGCATAGCCAGAGTCACCTTTATTCTAGTTCCCAATAAGTTCTTCATCTCCATCTGAGACCACCTCAGCCTGGACTTTATTGTCCATATCACTATCAGCATTTTGGTCAAAGCGATTCAACAAGTCTCTGGGAAGTTCCAAACTTTCCCACATTTTTCTGTCTTCTTCTGAGCCCTCCAAATTGTTTAAACCTCTGCCTGTTACCCAGTTCCAAAGTCACTTCCAGATTTTCAAATATCTTTATATCAGCGGCACACTCCTGGTACCAAATTACTGTATTAGTTCATTTTCATATTGCTATAAGGAACTGCCTTAGATTGGGTAATTTATAATGGAAAGAGGTGTAATTGACTCACAGTTCAGCATGGCTGGGGAGATATCAGGAAACTTACAATCATGGCAGAGGGTGAAGGGGAAGAAAGGCACCTTCTTTACAAGGCAGCAGGAAGGAAAAGTACTGAGCGAACAGGGAAGACCTCCTTATAAAACCATCAGATATCATGAGTACCAACTCACTATCATGAGAACACTATGGGGGAAACTATCCTTGTGATTCAGTTACCTCCACCTGGTCTCTCCTTTGACACCTGAGGATTATGGGGATTACAATTTAAGATGAGATTTTGGTGGGGACAAAAAGCCTAACCATATCACAAGGCAATTCCTTTAGTTGAAGTTAAGTACTGCTCAAAATTTGCAATGAAAAAATAAGGAGCTCAATTAATTAATCCAGCCAAGAGTATCTTTGTGTCCAAATCCATGTGCCATTTAAAAGTAACAGGCATATAGCCAATTTCTTTCCTTTTATGTCCTCACCTAGTAAGCTGCTTTAATGAATATATGATCTCCACTTTTAAATTTATCTCATGTCTTTCACATATTCTAAGTTCGACAGTTGAATTTTTGTTTCAAGATACAGGAGGGAAACAACCTCACCCTTTAAAACTAATCTTTTATTTTTATTTATTTATTTATTTTTTTTTTGAGAGGGAGTCTTGCTCAGGCTGGAGTGTAGCAGTACAATCTTGGCTCACTGCAAGCTGCACCTCCCAGGTTCAAGCCATTCTCCTGCCTCAGCCTCCCAAGTAACTGGGACTACAGGCACCCACCACCACACCCGGCTCATTTTTTGTATTTTTAGTACAGATAGGGTTTCACCATGTTAGCCACGATGGTCTTGATCTCCTGACCTCGTGATCTGCCCTCCTTGGCCTCCCAAAGTGCTGGGATTACAGGCGTGAACCACCACGCCCTGCTAAATCTAATCTTTACCCAGAGTCACAGGTGAGCATATATACAGTATCACGACTTTCTTCTTGTAAACACTTATCAGAGAATGACAGACTGCATTTTGTGGAAGATAGAATGGTATGGTTCTAAGTTGATGGGAGTTTTGGCCAGATTGATCTTGGGTAAAATCCCTATTCTACACTTAGTGTTGACATTGAACAAGTTACTTTCATAGCCATCTGAAAAATGCTCCTCACTGATGTCATTGTTTTTGTTAAAATACTTGACACATAATAGCTGCTCAATAAATGATAGTTGTTATAACTACTATTATTTTATTTATAAGGTGTGATTGACCAAAGATATAGTGAAAAATTCCAAGTGGCCTTAGGTAATACCCAGTCTTTTAATGAGAGGGAATTTCTCTGGTTATCACATAGTCCTTCCATATGTGGAATTCAGAATCCCTAGAACTGACTGCTTTCCAGTGCCCTCAAAGAGCAGGAAAAGGAATGGAAATCTTTTCTGCTCGATTGCCTGGAGCTGTACTTGCTTTCGTTCCCCCTGGAAATTTTTTGACTAATTACAAAACTTGGCATCCAATCATGCTTGCAGAAAAACCTGAGTAGTCATTAGATTTCTCTGGAATTCTCTAATCATTAGACTCAACCCTTCCCAGGATTGCAGTACCTTATTTCCTTACGGTGACTCCCTTGGGGGGAAATGGTGGGTTGAAATGCTGTTACCTATTGGTTTTCTTAAAACTTGGAGACAATGGGTTGATTTTCAGCTCACTTAATACTCAGGAGTATCCATGTTTCCAAAATCGAATGATAAATATGGGTAGCACAGTAAACCATCTGTCATATGAGTGTGTCTGACTATTTGTGTCATTTGTGTAATCTTCCCAGTTGAGAAGAAGCTTTGGAATAAAATGGAGACTAATGAGTAGCACCATTTCTGATGTGTCACGTGACCTTGGGCAGACCTTTGCTCTCAAGGAAATTCCGTTTTTGTATCTCAAAAGCAGAACTGATAATGACAACTTCTGGCTCTGCCCTGTCATGTGACACTTTAAAGAGTTATGAATGCTTTAATTGTCTTGGAAACAATTCGTATGATTCTAGCTGTTAGTGTTTTTCTTGGTAGTTTTTCAAATTCAAATGAAATAACCATGACAATTTTTGGATGGGTTTTCATATGTCTCTATGATCGTCAATAAATGCATGTTGAATGGAGCTGAAATGAAATTATGTGACTCATCAGGACTCAGCTTTCTCTAATGCATTGTCTTTGATCTACTTCAATCATTTCTTGAAAGCCATTTTTAACCCATGAGCATTTTACTCTCCTTGGAGTTTTTCTCCATTAAGTACTGGAAGATATGCTTTTGTGCCACAATAAAAGATAGTGCTCATTGTGGTGGTAATTTATGTTCATTTATTTAACTTTCCCAATTAATTGTTAGCTCCCAGAGAGTATTTTATAAATATAATCAGGTGGTCGAAACTGGGTTTATACCAGGCTAAGAAATGTTATGACATAAAAATGTCTTTTGGAGCTTTATTTAATGGTGCGTTATTTATTTTTCTTTTTTTCTCTCTTTTTTCCCCCTCATCTAAGATAAAGTAATGAAAGTTTATATTTTCATGTCATTTATTTTGTGTCTTTTACCTTTAGCCAGCTCAGATATACACAATGACAATTATTTTAAAAGCTCAGCCCTTAGAATCAAGCAGACCTGGAGGGATATCTCAGTTCTGCCATTTTCTTCCTTTGAAATGTGGAGTAAGTGACTCAACTCTTTAGGAAATAATAATTCATCTTCTAAGAGCTGTTCTCAAAAGTAAATAAGGCACCAGACCTGAAAATGCACAGCATCTTGTAAGTGATCAACTGGTGTTAGTTTCTTGAGAAACTTTCCTTGGGAAAAGTTGAAGGCATTTGGTTAAATCGGTATCTGTAGCTTTTGAAGAGTTGGTTAGAACATGAAGATTAAGTAAGTACATTTTTAAGGATCAGAATTTTTTCACTATCTAATTTTATGTTAGAAAGAATTTGTTTAACTTTAAAAGAGAAGCTCTTTATAAAGCTCACATATCTTTAGCAATGACTCTGAAAACTTTGTATTGAATTTCCCCTAAAATATACATGTGTTTAAAATTTGAAAAGAAAGAAAGAATATTTGGCAATAATGTATTTTGAGATTGGATCAAAAATCACAAATATTTTGAAACTTAATCCAACACATACCTAGATTTGCTGATTTATTTTTAGCTTTAGAAAGTCCAGTTATTTAATCTCTTAATCAAACTGTTTGAACTTTCCATTTCTAAATAAATGATATGATAATAAATAATGAGCCAAAAATTAAAATGCACCCATTTAAGGGGAAAAATGGAAATTTGATGGAAAATGAATGTGAGTTTGAATAAAATGGATATATCCTTTGTCTCCTTTGATTTTCAGCTCCAAGTAAATGATGCACTGAAGTGGCAGCCAGCAGAAGTGCCTTTGGTTGAATTTTTTGGCTTTGAGATTTTCATCCATGGCAGGTAGATTGTATTTGTTCAGGGATTAAGGGAGAGTTAGGGCATTTAAGGTCTGGTGTCCTGGCCATGACTATCTGTGCTGGCATAGACTCTCCTCCCTAGAACCATCTATTTTATTTGATCCTGCTATTATTTCTTCCTTACATGGTCTGAGAAATGTAATTCCAAAAGATATGTAGAGTAATTGATGTGGCTGATTGAATTAGCTCGCAGGTGACCATGGTCAGGTCAAATGTAGTCTCCATCCTGAAGATAATTGAGGTGTTGCAGGGTAAGGAGCAACATTTTAATAAGAAGCGCACAGCAAACCACAGAATTAAAATGCTTACTGTTACAAGATCATGGAGAAACTCAATACAGTGGGGAGAATGTAGACTAGCAATCATAAGAATTAGATTTTAATCTGAGTTCTGCCATTAATTAGCTCTATTTATTTGAATGAATTATCTTTATTTTTGCTCCTTAGTCACACCCTCTTGAAAATGAATGGCCAGAGGAAAGAAAGACTAGGCAATCTCTAAGATCTTTCTAAGTGCTTTCTATCTATTTCTTTATGTATCACCTATATATATGCTTTCTTGATGAAAAAAATTCTGTAATAGCCTTGGAAAGTCAGTGAAGGTGGGATTAAGACTCTTCAAAGGCAGGAAGAGAAAACTGTGCAGGTGTGTGTTGCTAAAATAGAGAACAAGTCTTCTCAAACTTGTTGACTTTGATCCTAGTCATAGCAGGCAATAGTGCCCTCATAGATGTGGTACAAATAAGCTGAAACTAATGAAGTTATGCTCCACTAAAAGGAATAGAGTGCACTACATTTCATTTCATTCCAAGTAGCGAATGACCTCAATGAATTAACTTGCTAATCTATGTGCTTAGTGGGATGCAAGACCCTAGATGGAGATAAAATGTTGTCTGAAGACTCTGTTCCTCAATCATCTTAATCTTTCTGAAGCAAACAGGAATATATTCATAAAGATCATATGTTACTTTTTAAATTAATTTTTTATTGAAGTATAACAAGCATATTGAAAAGGACGCCAGTCATAAGAGTATATACTTTAATGAATTTTCATAAAGTAAGCACATCCAGGCAACTAGCACCTAGATAAAAAATAGAACATCACTGGCACCTGAAAATTCCTCCTAGGCCCCAGCCAATACAAACCTCTACCAACTATACTGACTTCTAACATCAGAGATTAGTTTTGTGTTTGGAAAGTTTATGTAAACAGAATCATATAGTAGTTCCTCTCTGTATCTGACATCTGTCTGTCATTATGTTTGTGAAATTCATGTTGTTCCACATACCAATAATTTTCTGAGGATATATTTACATGTTTCTGTTAGGTATCTACCTTGAAGTGGTTCAGCATTAGTAGCTACTGTCCACCAACCAGTTTCCCAAAGACAAGTATTAGCACATATATGAGTGACTTAGAAATTTCACACACTGCTGATGGAAAGTCAGCTAGTTGCTCCATATATGTACCAACGCTTGTCTTTTTCATTTTTTCCATTCAAGTAGGTGTGTAATAGTATTGCTTTGTGATGTTGATTTTAATTTCTCTCACCACAAGTTGAGCACTGTTTCATATTTTTATTGGTTTTTAAACATCTTCTTTTCTGAATTTTCTATATGTATCTTTTCCCATCTAACCCCATTATGTTAGTTATATTTTCTTTATTGATTTGTGAGGATTCTTCATGTACTCTGTGTTGTTGAAAAAAATGTATTGCAAATATATTCCCTTATTCTGGCACTTATCTTTTTACACTTTTAATGGTTCTTTTTAATGAACAGAAATTCTTAATTTTAATGTAATCTAATTACTATTTTTTTCCTTTATGGTTAGTGCTGTTTATATCAAATTTAAAACTTACTTGCCTAGCCCAAAATTATGATGATATTCTTTCATGATATTTTAAGCCATTTTTGTTTAGATTTTCAATTTATCTGGGGGATAATTTTTATGTAAATGTATAATAAGGGTAAGAGGTATTTTTTCTGAGTATATATCACATTGATCCATTAATTGAAGACTCTTCTTATCCCCTTACCTTAAAGTTTCACTTCTGTCACAAATGAAGTGATTGCATATGTATAGGTCTGTTCCTAGATTCTTATCCTGGTCTATTGGTTTGTTTGTCTTTCTGTGAAACACTAAACTGTATTAATTACTGTAACTTTATAATTAACTTGATTTCTGGTAACATAAGCCTTATAGTCATACCATTCTTTTTAAAAAGTGTTTATTTTAAATATAGACAGGGTCTGTCTTTGTTGCCCAGGCTAGTCTCAAACTCCTGGGCTAAACTGATCCTCCTACCTCAGCCTCCTGAAGTGCTGAGATTACAGGCATGAGCCATATGCCCAGCCAACTTTATTGTTCCTTATGATTTGCTTGACCCTATCATCTCTCCATAAATTCTAGAATCAATTTGTCAATTTTTATGTAAATAAACTATGACAACAAGCTGGTGTTTGGTTGGGATTGCATTGAATATATAAATAAGTTTGAAGGAAACGTATTTAAATGGTAGATCTAATCCATGAACATGGTATAGTCTTTCCATTTAGGTCTTCTATAACTCAATATTTTTTAAAAAGGTTTCAATATAGGAACCTTTTACACATTTCATTAAATATATTCCTATTTATTTTGCTGATACTATATATAAATAATATTTCATTGTTTGTTGCTAGCATTTAGAAATTAAAATTATTTTGTACCCAGGATTTTGCTAAATGTACTTATTAATTCTAACATTTAATGTAGATTAAATTGACAGTTAAACAGGGGCAATTCATGTTATTCAGGGATTTTAAAGAAGCAGTATAAAGTGGTGATATTTTAAGAGCATGTCCTTTAAAGGTAGACAGAGCTGGGTTTTATGTTCTGGCTTCTGCCATGTATGAACTGGACAAGTCAGTTAATTTTCTTATGTACAACACAGAGATAACAATGGTATCTAGCTCATAAGTTGCTACTGGCATATAGTAAAATACTTGATGTTAAGTGTTCAGCACAGGACCTGGCAGGTTGGACTTTTGCCTCAATTGATGTAAGCTGTTAGATAAAAGCATTAAATATCATTTGACATCTAACAATTTTTCCTCCTGTTAGCCACGTTGCTTTTCCTAAAACTTTTCTGATGTTATAGAATCAGACAAGAAATAAAATGCTCTAAGGTCATGAAAATTTTGCACACACCCATTCTATGATGAGATTAGTTGTGTATGGGGAAAAAAGACTACTACTAGCCCTATAACCATCTTCTCTTTGCTTCTTGCCCTTTGAATCAGTGGAGGAGAAAGCAAGGTGTTTTTCATTTGACCTCTCCTGTCTTCTTAGGGATCAATGTGTCCTTGACTCACCTTTGTCCTATTTCCTTAAGTATGGGACTAAGACGTCTTGGCTTTTTATGATTTAATAATTCCCATCAAGAGAGGAGACTGAGGGTGCCGTAGGGCTCACCTCTGTAGTTATCTAACTATTCTTAGCATCAGGAGCCTTCATTCTTCAGTCTTATTCAACTGGACAGTATAAACGCATAAGATTAATGAGTAAAGCAGATCAGAGTTTAGCATATCAGAGTTAAATTGTTTCTAACTGTTACCAGTTCCAAGTGAAGTTCAGACCTAAAATGGGTGTGAGGTAGGGAGTGCTATGTATATAGTAGGCATGCATGAATATGTGTGTGAATATATATCCTTACTGATACATTTACCTCTATTAATTTGAAAATGAACTGCAATATTGTCTTGTCATCACTCTCTTTTTCTGCTCAGCTACACTCAGAAGGGATCTGGTTACCTGGTATTTTCTGAGAATTTGTTGGATGTGTGAAGACATAGAAAAAAGAAACAAATCTCCACTACCATTACTCCTTGCCAGTTTTTTAAGTTTCATAGATTTCTCCCAATATTGATGCTTTGTATTCTGTAAGGATGTAAGAAGGAATCTTATAGACTATGTAAAACATGCCTGTAGTGAAAAGTGATAACCCAAACTAAATTTCCTGTAGGAGAATACTTCCTTTGTATACAGAAAACACAAGGTGCTTAACTCATTTTCATCTGAGTGTGAATGAACTTGACCAACTATCAAGAGCTTTAGATTGCAATACAGAATTAATGCAGAATAAGTAAGATTTTGTTTTGGAAACGTAGGCAAGGGGTTATAAGTTATCCTGCTAATAACTGGCTTATGCTGAGGTTGAGATAATAATTAGATATACTCTTTAAAAAGCTTTATTGAGATAAAATTCATATATCATACAATTCACCTATTTAAAATGTAGAAACAAATTTGTTTAGTATATATTCACAGATATATGCAACTACTACAAGTTTAGAACATTTTCATCATCTTACGTCTTACAGCCTGTAAACTTTAGCTATTGCTCACCACTCCCAACCCTCTCCCCAGCTCCAAATGACCACAAATCATCCTGTCTCTATAGATTTCTCCATTCTGGACTTTCATATAAATGGAATCTTATATGTGGACTTTTGTGACTGGCTTCATTCACTTAGGATAATGTCTTCAATGTTCATCCAAGTTATAGCATATGTCAGTTCTTCATTCCTTTTTATTGTCAAATAATATGGATATACTATATTTTGTTTATCCATTTGTCCCTGGATAGACATTTGAGTTACTTCCACTTAGGTTATCAGAAATAATGCTGCTATGAATGTCTGTATGCAAGTTTTCCTGTGGACATGTATTTTTATTTCTCCTGTGTATCTAGAGTAGAATTGCTGGGTCATATGGTAACTCCCTGTTTAATTATTTGAGAAACTATCAGACCATTTTCCAAAGTAGCTGCAATATTTTACATTCCCAGGAGATTCACTCTTAAAAAGATCTCAGAAAGGATTTTTTCCCCAAGACCTACCAAAACATATAAACTATAATGTAACTGAAATATACTCTAAACATTAGAGTCAGTCAATCAGTACTTAAATATTGTGCAATCAAGTTGACACTCAACATTAACTATCACAGTGCCTATAGGAAAGATAAACTGAAAGCCAAAAAGTTGATACATGGACTTCTAGAATATAATTGTCTAACTGGAGACTCCCTGGGTATGGGTGAGGGTGATGCACTTGTCTAAAAAAAGCGTCTGAGGAAAGCACTCATGGCTTAAATTAAATTAGAATATTCTAGAACTCATGAATTTTAGGACAAAAATTATTCATTTCATATAGGCCTTGGAGAGAAAAAGCTAACATCTTTTTCAGATAAATAAACTTTAAAGATGAACTGGGGAAACTTTGGGCAAAATGTTTGCCCCATGCTAAGATTTCACATAAGTTTAACATTTTTTGAACTGTCCTTTGGAAACATTATTTCTCTGTGTAAGGGAACTAATTAAATTTTAAAAGTGTGCATTGGAAAGAGTGTCTGATAGAGAACATTTACGGGAGGAGGGAACATTATAGCTCAAATTGAGCCTACAACCGTTTCAAGAATCTGTGTTTATTATGCTTGACTGGGAGACAAGACACAAGTCTTTTTTTAAGACACAAAAAGGGGGAAGGTTTTGAGATCAAAGGTATTTGCATTGTACTTGTTTCTCTTCCTGTGCTTAAAAAAAATCACAATGGTTTGTTCTTGGATATTTTCATGTCCTACAAGAAGATAAATTAATTCTCTTTTCTCCTATAAATCATCATGTCATGTGATAAGAAAATTGGTTTCCCTCCTGTTTTATGTTTGGGTTGGAGATGTAAATGTACTAAATTATTCTATAATTTTTTTCTTTTGCATAAAGAGTAAATTATGCTCCCAATGAATATCTCTTCACTATTACTTAAGACTGATTAGAAGTGAAATGCTGCAGAGGAGAGATTTACTCTCATTGCCATATTAAGTATAATTTCACTGTTCTCTAAAGCAATTGTTTCTGTCATATTTCTTCAAGAAATATGTTGAAAAATGATGTTATAAAAAAGATGGAAGCCTTTTCAGACATTTAAGTTTGACTCTCTTGTATCTGTCTTCTAAAAAATACATTTTAAAGGAAACATTTTTTAAAGGAGATACTTTATTGCCATCCAAAACCATTAAGTCATCTAACACAGGCAGAAATCTCTGCATTTTCAGACAATATTTTGCCAAAACTAAACTTTTAAAAAAATCTTAGACATTTAAATTCTGTGATGCTGTGAACAAGGTCCTACAAGGGTATGAGGAATTCATACTTAACTGTTCTCATGCTGCCAAGTCAGCAGGGAGATTTTGAAGCCTAGCATACGAAAACAGGCTGGCCTCCCCATCTCCCCATGGGCTTTTTACTAGGCTATTTCAAGGGGTCCATGCAGGGCCAAGCTCATGGGACATAGGGTCAGATTCTGGGTGGTGTAGAGGAAACCAGAACACATTCATCCTTCTTCTACTAACGTATCCCTTGTAGAAAGGGCCTACTCAGGAAAAAACTCTTCTTTTATTCCCATGTGATTTTATACACACACACACACACACACACACACACACACACACACACACATACACACACACAGTTGACCCTTGAACAACATAGGTTTGTACTATGTGGGTTTACCTATACATAAATTTTCTTTTACTTCTAACACTCCCAAAACAACAAGAACAACCTCCTCCTCCTCCTCTTCCTCCTTCTCCTCTTCCTCCTCCTCATCCTACTCTGGCCTTTATGATGATCCACTTCCATTTAATGAATAGTAAATATATTTTCCCTTCCTTATGATCATCTTAATAACAGTTTTTCCCCTCTAGCTTAATTTATTATAAGCATACAGTATATAATACATATGACATACAAAATAATATGTTAATCCACTGTTTATGTAATCAACTATTTATGTCAACAGTAGACTATTAGTAGTTGATTTTGAGGGGAGTCAGCACACCTAACCCTCTCATTGTTCAGAGGCCAGCAATATACATACATTTTTGTGTATGTATACATATGTATGTGTGTAGATATACATATATCTATGTTTACCTATGTAAAAATATACATACATACACATTTCTGTACAAAATAAGTTGTTTAAGCAGGTAAAAGAAAAGATCATGAAGATGACCATCCCCTTCCCCCATATCCTGTGTACACTCATCCTAAGCTCTATACTTCTAAGCAGTGCCTGAAGCATATCAAACAACAGGGCTCCTAGTCTTAAAAAAGTTTATCTTTCATTACATCTCTGGAAAATTTTTTAAAATGTTAAGTTGCTAATAATTATTATTGCAATTTATTTAACTCATGTAAATTAAACTGTATGTGTATAATCTTATTCCTTAAAAATCCCTAAAATGTAAATACATTTATTTACCACAATTTCTGAATCATGAAACAGATGCTCAGAGAGGTCAAGATCCTTGCAGGAGGTAATTTAGCCAGTGGATTACATTGTGAGAATCCTGAACCCCAAAATGCATTTTCTCAATGATTCTGACCTACTATTAGTAAACAAGTAGCCACTGAAGAAACAAACAATCCAGCTCCTCTACTTTATCAAAAACTATAGTCCTGGCTGGGAGTAATGGCTCATGCCTGTAATCCCAACACTTTGGGAGCTGAAGCAGGCAAATCACCTGAGGTCAGGAGTTTGAGACCTACCCGGCCAACCTGGTGAAACCGTCTCTACCAAAAATACAAAAATTAGCTGGGTGTGGTGAGGGGTGCCTGTAATCCCAGCTACTAGGGAGGCTGAGGTAGGAGAATCGCTTGAGCCCAGGAGGCAGAGGTTGCAGTGAACTGAGATCATGCCACTGCATTCCAGCCTAGGCGACAGAGTAAGACTTTGTCTCAAAATATATATATATATATATATATATATATAAATAAATAAATTGTAGTCCAGAGATGGCAAGGATACACAGCTATGAGTGGCAAAATTCAGACTGGAGCCAGGTTTTTGACCCTCGAGATCTATGCCCTTCCAGTCTTCAAAATACTTCTTTATCTTTATTTTTTACGTAGAAATACTTAATGTAGCATCTCTCATTTTAAACCTACAATTAGTATGGAGAAAACTATGCTGAAACTTTGCAAGCTTTTTCTTGTTGAAAAATCGATTCTTATTTCTAAAAAAGTTTTTTTGGGTTTAATCAATGGGAACATGGAAAATTGCTTTTGAGGGCTCCTTGGTATTGTCCTAGGGAAAGTTGAGCCAGCTGACTCCCAGCATGGGGCCCAAGGTTCTGATGTGATTACTTTCTTCAAGAATCAGAATGACTGCAGCTTCTTCACCTAGATTTCATAATGAAGCAACAAGAGCCAAGGTTGAGTAACATTATTCAAGCTAGAAATTTCTCAGGGAGTGATGTGAGCATGCGGCACATGTTTTAAAATAAAAGACTGCTTGGGATTCTTCTGAAATCTTCAGACTTCTTACAATCAGTGCATTTCACCTTCATTAGGGACACCTTGCTTTCAGTTAAGGGACAGTGGAAGAATTAATGATGTATTAATCAGGACCCTCTTAATTATAAGTGACAGAAAACACAATCTAAACTGCTTTATGCAAAAAGGGAAAGATGAGGGCTCATTTAGGTGGCACCTCCATGAGTAGGGCTCATGAGGCATGGCTTGAGAAGTGGCTGATACCATGGCACTGAGATCTGATTTATTTCTGCCTTCTGCTGTCTTAGCTCCATTCTCAGAAAGATTCTTCCCTTCTAAGGGTAAAATTGTGGTAGCTGTTCAAGTTCAAAAACAATGGAAGAAGCGTGTGCTTCCCTAATAGCTCAAAAAAAAAAAGAAAAAAAATCCTGGAATTGAGTCTAATTGTTCCATGTGACCATAATCTGAACCAATGGCTATGACCAAATTTCATCTTCTGGAAGATCAATGGCAACATGGAGTGAGGAAATAGAGTGCTTATTGAAAGGCAATTAGAACCCATGACTGGAGTTACTTGATATAGTTTTACCATTGCATGGCCTTGGGTAAGTTAATTTAGCTCTTAGGTTCACATGTTGCTCCCTGTGAAATGGAAAACTAGATTACATCTAAGAGATCTTACAGTTCCAATGTGACAATTTTTTGTCTGTGAAATGTTCCAACATTTGAGAGTTGAGGAGCTCCAATTGTATCATCTACAAAATCATCTAAGAATAGTTTTGAATAGAAGTTTCATGTCACCCATGGAACCATGAAACTCAAAGGAGGAATGAAAGGGGAGGAGACAGATTGATCATACCCAAATGGAATTAAAATTAGGGAGAGCTATCTGGCCAAGTGAAATTAGAGGCTGTTAAAACAAAGTTTAATGAATGAATCCTGGTCAACCTGAAATTTTTAAAAAATCACCAAAAAAAAAAATTTGGAAGTCAATGCGCACTGGTGACTATGATTAAAATTGATACTATATTGAACTATGTCACTGTCATACAGGAATTGGGTATCCAAAATTATGAGACTTCGTATTCAACATAAGGCTTCCTTCAGTTATCTGGACATCCGTCATTCATCAAGAATTAACTCAGACCCCATTCCTTCTGGAAAATAATATACTTAGCAACTTTTAACTGCATTGCATTTTGCATTTGGTCACTGTTAGCCCTGGCCCTACTATGCTATTTAGTTCTTTCCAACATGAAGTCTTTTTCTTTTCTCTTCTCCTTTGCTTAGGTATGTTTTGTATACATATGTGTATGGCCATCTTAACTTGAGAACTCACAGCATCAGCACCACTGTAAGTTATTCCTTCCTTTTAGAAATATTATCTTCCCTTAACTGCCTACTCCTTCTTGTCCTCTACATCTTTAGATGTTTCCTTCCATCCCTTTTATATACTCCACTTTGTTTGCTTATCCTTTAAATGTGCTAGCCTAGACCCACTTCTTATCCCAATTTCATACTATCTTTATATAATTACACCTACTCCTATGCTTTTAATTCTTCTTCTTTTTCTAGGGACTCCTACAGCTGTTTCTGATCCTGGTCAAATCTCTTTCCTGAATTCTAGATGTATTTATTTACTAGATTTTTCTACTTTGATGTCACCACTTTATTACACTCCAGATATCCAAAATTGATGAATTATCCCCATCTTGTTTTAACCTCCCCATCTGGTTGTCTTCATTCAGGCTTTTCTGTCTAAGCCAAGGTCATCACCCTCCAGTTGCCCAAAAACCTGGAATTATTCTTATTGCTTCTCCCTCTACTACATCCCGTCGATAACCAGGTTTTGTGATTTCTGCTTCTTATGTCTCTCTTAAAGTCATGCAGGTCTACCTTCTGACTACCAATACACTACTCCAAAGCCACCATCTCTCATCTGTAGCTCTGCAGGAACCACCTGGTCTCCTTGTTATCACACTTCCCCACCCCCTGTTTTCTCAACTATTTTCCTGCTCTCAGAAAGTGCTTTCAGGTATGCTGGAAGCCAAGTGAACATTTTTTGCCCCTGCTTAAACACTCTCTATTTGTCAGTGAGTGTCCATTGTTACTAGTATACAAAACAACATTCTCAAAATAGTCCTTCCTGGCTCATTCTCATCTACCTCTCTTGTGTCTCTCACAGCACTTTCCTTCTTTCACTCCCCAGCTCCAGTCATCCCAGATATGCAAACCATTTGATAAAAAAAAAAAGTGTCCAAACAAACTAGTGCCCAATTTAAACACATCAAAGGAGCTGACAAAATATTTTGCATTTTTGACCAACACTAATGTCATGTTTTAAAATCACATTTTAATCAATTTTTATTAAAATATAGCATTTTCAGGGCTATTTTCCTCAGGTCATAAAATTATGGCAGGTTACTCTTATTGATTTGGCAATGATTTGGCAAAAATTTAGGATGTGAAAAAATCAACCAGGAAGTTAAAAAAAAAAAAAAAAACTTTCAATATCCAGCCCTAGAGATGCTTACTCAATAGATTTTAGGTGAGGCCCAGTGTTCTGCATTTTAATAAGTCCCCAACGTGACTCTAATGCAAAAGGTCCCAAGGTCATAGCTTGAGACAGTTTCAAGAGGACCAGTATTGTTCGGCTGTATCTAGGTGGGTGCACACTCCTGAAAGCTGGGCAGGGGGTGGGGGTGTGGGGTCACTGAAAAGAATACATGCCTTAAGCTTCTTTTTATCCAATGCTTTCATCTTTCATGTGTGTGTTAACTACTTTTCCTGGATAAGGACTGAATTCCTTACAAGCCCAGCTCTATTCTTGTCACAGCGTCATGTTTAGTCAGTGTTTGCTGCATCTGCAAGCATGGCTTCTCTGCTTTGGGATCAGTCTTCATTTGGTATTAATATATTTCCCCAGAATGAGGGTGGTTTATGAAATAGGTAGTTATTAGTCTGTTTTCACACTGCTGATGAAGACATACCCAAGACTGGGTAATGTATATAGGAAAAAGGGTATAATGGACCTACAGTTCCACATAGCTAGGGAAGTCTTACAATCATGGCAGAAGGCAAGGAAGAGCCAGTCACATCTTACATGGATGGCAGCAAGCAAAAAAAAAAAAGAAAAAAAAAAAGGCTTGTGCAGAGAAACTCCCCCTTATAGAACCATCAGATCTCATGAGACTTATTCACTATCATGAGAACAGCATGGGAAACACCTGCCCCATGATTCAATTACTTCCTACCAGGTCCCTCCCTCAACACATGAGAATTCAAGATGAGATTTTGTGGGCACACAGCCAAACCATATCATTCTGCCCCTGGCCTCTCCAAAATCTCATGTCCCATTTCAAAACCAATCATGCCTTCCCGACAGTTCCCCAGAGTCTTGAGGATTAACATATGGCTCCTTGTTACATATGCAAATTTCTGCAGCTGGCTTGGATTTCTCCTCAGAAAATTGGATTTTCTTTTCTATTGCATTGTCAGGCTGTAAATTTTCTGAACTTTTATGTTCTGCCTCCTTTATAAAAGTGAATTCCTTTAACAGCACCCAAGTCGCCTCCTAAATGCTTTGCTGCTTAGAAATGTCTTCTGCCAGCTACCCTAAATCATATCTTTCAAGTTCAAAGTTCCACAAATCTCTAGGGCAGGGGAAAAATGCATCCAGTCTCTTTGCTAAAACGTAAGAGTCACCTTTGCTCCGGTTCCCAACAAGTTCCTCATCTCCATCTGAGACCATCTCAGCCTGGATTTCATTGTCCATGTCATTATCAGCATTTTGATCAAAGCCATTCGACAAGTTTCTAGGGAGTTCCAAACTGCCCCACGTTTTTCTGTCTTCTTCTGAACCCTCCAAACTGTACCAATCTCTGCCTGTTACCCAAGTCCATAGTTGCTTCCACATTTTCAGGTGTCTTTTCAGCAGCGCCCCAACTCTACTAGTACTAATTTACTGTGTGTGTGTCCATTTTCACTGATGAAAAAACACTAATGAAAACATACCCGAGGCTGGGTAATTTATACAGGAAAAAGGGTTTAATGAACTTGCAGTTTCACGTGGCTGGGGAGGCCTCACAATCATGGTGGAAGGCAAAGGAGAGCAAATCACATCTTACATGGATGGCAGTAGGAATAAAAAAAAGCTTGTGCAGGAAAACTCCTTCTTATAGAACCATTAGATCTCATGAGACTATTCACTATCATGAGAACAGCAAGGGAAAGACCTGGCCCATGATTCAGTTACCTCCCACTGGGTCCGTCCCACAACATGTGGGAATTCAAGATGAGATTTGGGTGGGGACACAGCCAAACCATATCAATGTATGAGATATATAGATATATATTAATATTATATATGTGTGTATGTATGTATATGTATATATGCAAATATGCATATATAGTGTAATGTATTTTATTTTTTAGTCTTACGCTCAACATCATTTGAAGTGGACTTCCCCTCTTTTTCACTCTCACTCCACTCATTTAACAAGTTGTTAACAAGTGCTTTCTATTCTCGCAAGTCTGTGATGCGCTCAGGTGGAATTAATAATAAGTCACAATTAGTCCCAGTTCCCACAGAGTTTTCAGTCCACTGACAGGCAATGAGGAAATAAGGGCATTGCACAACACATTCTTTAATTACAGTTGTGGAAGTGCTGGGAAAAATAATAGTGTGCAATAACAGCAATGCCATGGGGGTTATGCATATACAAACACACCCACATACTTAGGTTTTCCTTATTATTCAGTGTCTGCAGTCTTATAGGGAAAAGGGAATCTCTTTGACCTAGACCCTGGATGATGTTAGATTTGGCAGTTGATCAAGAATATTGTTAACTGTGTGGGGTTGTCCTGAGTCCTGAAATATCCTTTGATGTTTACAGAGGAATTTTAAATGGTGATTTTTTTTTCCCCGCATTTGATTTAAAACAAATAGTAGGCCAAATACGGTGGCTTATGCCTGTAATCCCAGCACTTTGGGAGGCTGAGGCAGGAGGATCATGAGGTCAGGAATTCGAGACAAGCCGGGCTAACATGGTGAAACCCTGTCTCTATTAAAAATATAAAAATTAGCCAGGTGTGGTGGCACATACCTGTAATCCCAGCTACTTGGGAGGCTGAGGCAGGAGAATTACTTGAACGAGGGAGATGGAGGTTGCATTGAGCTAAGATCACACCACTGCGTTCTAGCCTAGGTGACAGAGCAAGACTCAGTCTTGGAAAAAGAAAGAAAGAAATAGTAGCCGATAATACCACTTTTCGGTTTTGATAAGATTCTGGAAGACAAACTATCTTTGAGGAAAGTTTATACCTGTACTAGCAGCATATGTGCTATTTCCTCAGCCTAGAAGAGGGCATTTGTTACCTGCTGTGGAATCTACCTCTTTATACTGTATAGTCAGAATAATGATTCAGAAAGGCAGACGGAATGTGTGTATTGTATTATACCTTCAGGGGGCACTGTGGATGGGTGTGTTGCTTTTATTCCTTCTGGATGGCACAATTTTTAGGCTTTCATGATTCATGATGGAGTCTCCTCAAATTGACTCCTCTTTCCTGGGTGTAGGGGGAAGGATTTTTGTTTGGGTGGGCTAACTTAGTACTGTTTGAACCTTTGAAATTATATAATGAGGGGAAAAATGTAATCTATCATACCAAATATCTCCTTTTATGAATATTTTTACTCTGCTGAAGCCTCTGTGTATCCCATACAGATACGTCCCTTGCTGAGCACTGCAGTTCCAGCAGGGGCAGCTGAGAGAGGGCATGCTGGCACCTGTGTTTGTGGCCTTGTCCCAGAGCAGTGGCTCTTTCTTGTCAGCTGGCTGGCTGCCAGGCCCAACAAGAGCGCATGCTGATTTCCAAGTATAGTGCTTTGCTGGGGCTGGAATCAAAGCTGTCAATAGTAAAGTGCTTTCTTTTTAGTCTTCTTATATATTCAGGGGGAATTCAGCAGTGAAAACATGACCAACAATAGGCAGAGGGCCTGTAACAGTCTTTAAAACTCATGCAGATGGTTTTCAAACCTTAATTGTCTAAAAATGGCATGCATTATTGACTGAAATACTAGCTTGGGCAGCAAACTAGTTGTAATAACTTTCTTACCTATCTGCTGAGTCTATTGTTTCCTCGCTCTTCAGGAATTTACAGAGTTTATATCTGAAAGACGTGGCTTAGGGAATTAGAGGAATCCCTGATTTTGCTGGGAAATGTATTAATAATTTCTACTAGTTATGTATGAGTTATAACAATGAAGTAGTACCATGAGATATAAAATGCAAACAGTTTTAAAAATATGAAGCCAGTGATATTTTATTGGTCAGGAATCTGTTTGTTGAAAGTGATAGCAAGCCATTTAATGAGGCCTAAAGCAAAAGATACATTTATTGAAAAGTTCAGGAATTGAAAAGTTCATCAGGAATGCTGGATCCAGGAGTCCAAATTACATAGTCAGGGGTTAGTCCATCTCATTCTATATCTCCACTTTTTCTTTGTTCTCTGTTGTCTCATTGGTGGACGTGTGATGACCCCAGCAGCCCAGGCTTGCACATCCTTATAGTAAACAAATGCTGTAAGTCGCCGTGAGTCACCTTTGGTTCATTACAGTTGGGTTCATTACACTCACCCTACAGTAATCAAATGCTGTAAGCTTTCTCAGTTGCCCTAGAGTTCACTCTGATTCGATTAACCCAGGTAACATCATCAATCTTTGAAGCAGCCACTGTGATGAAGCAGGTGGAACATACTAATTCTCCAAGCATAGATCATATGACTACCCCTTAAAATGAAATGGGTATGAGGTTAGCTTATCAGCACAACCCAAACCACATGGACAGAAAATTCAGAATAGATTAGCCCCAAAGGAAAACCAGGTTGCCAGATAGAAAAATGGGCATTGGACAGACAAAAACAGTCAATGTCCATTACTAATATCACAGAACATCCAAGGACCCTTCCTTGCAGAGCATCTGTCCCCATTCTTACTCTTGCCAACTCGATCCACTATGCCTTCTTCTGGGGACTTGAATACACTGAGTTTCATCTCACCTAAAGTTCTCTTTCATTGCATCAGGCAACTCCATATTTCCAAATATGCCCTTCACTTTCATGCCTCTAAGCTCTTGTTCTTGCTCTTCCCTTCACTTGTTCATCTTAGGTGTGGTTCTCCTCATCTTTCAAGGTCCCATTCCATTATTGTGTCTCTTCTCCTAGCCTAAACAGACTTCATTGCTCCCTCCTCTGTTTCCCATGGCTCAACTACAATAGCTGTCCAGTTGTGTTCCAGTTAGGTGTTCATGTATTAGTTTTCCCAGCTAGTCTGCAAGCTCTTTGAGAGTCTGAGCTGTGTCTTTATGTAAATAATTGGAAAAATCATATCAAAACAATTCTCTAAGAGGTTTTCTTATGGAAGTGACTATTTTTAAAATTACCTTACTAAGCACAATTGGAGTAAGTGGGCTAAGTGCTTTACATATATTACTGCACTTATGTCTTACAAAATCCTATAAGGTAGGTACTATGTACTGTCCTTCTGTTCTACAGATGAGAAAAATCAAGGCTCAAAGAAGTTATGCAACTTGCCTATGGTTACGCAGCTAATAAGTACCCAAGCTGAAATTTTAATCCAGATTTGCTTGATTCCAAAGTCTGAGGTATTAACCATTGTGCAAACCGTCTCTTAGCCAGTAACTGTGTTTGCAGATGGGTAGTTATTCAGATACCAATGGATGCACTGAAGAAAGGCCACTTCTCTACTCTTCCCCACCCTATCCTATCACCACCGGAAATAAGTTCTGCTTTCTCAATATGAAATTTTCTAGATCATTAGCTTAAATCTACTGTGCCAGTTTTTTAAGGACCTTTATTCCTGACTTTGCAATTGACTGGTTCCAAGTATGCTGATCCACTAAGGAACACCCTGTCCCAAATGAAATGGAGTGGTTCTTTCTATAATAAAAGTTCACACCAAAGTTGACAAGATATTCAAAATGCCTGCCCTTCATAGAGGTTGTTATGTAAGCAAGGCAGTCTGACTTGTAACCAGTAGGTGGCACTAGACTTTCCCCTCCTGGCTATGGGTATAATTGGTTATGGAGTTGTTCTGTTACTAAGCGGCGGCTGAAAGGGACTTATGGAATGTAGTTGCATGGCTTCCTATCAGTGAAATCATTCTGGATAGAGCAAGGTTCTTCCCCCCAACTTGCACTCAGCCTCGTCCTAGGCATAGAGCAGGGTCATATGGATTAAATGCCAGTTCTTAGGTGCACGGAGAAAAGTGCAACCAGTCCAAGCGTGGCAATCTCCTTAGGCCATCCTTCCAGCTGCTGGCTTCTTGGCATTTTGATTTGTCTGAAGCTGATGGTGGGGGAGGTGAACATACAGGTACATTGCAAGGCATTAGGAGGAAAAGTACTTAATACGCAGAATCTGGATTGGAGTGGTAGGCTGTGCCAGGAAATGATTTTCTCTGCACACTTAGGGCAACTAAATGCCTTGCTTAGGGACAATGTCTAGCCACAATCAACATTTCCTAAACCTCTTCCGGTAATCCAAATCATTCTGGAAGCTAAAAAGGATACGTAGGTGGAAAAAGCATAGTTCCTGTATTCCAGGAGCTTACCGTCTACTAATAATGAATCTAATATCCATTGATTCAGCCAGTACTGATTGGGCACCTACTGAGAAATGGGGAATAGAGGGTTAGATCACACTGCCTGGATAGAGCTTACAGCCTAGTGGATAATACAGACATTAAGCAAGTAATAACACGGTACTAGTATAATAAATACCATGGTATTAAAGTAACAAGAACTCCTTGCTATGAGGACATATAGCAAGGAGGTCTGGGGGCATGTGAGTCATACAAGGCCTTCTAGAAGAGATGATTGTAAGGGGATATCCAAAGAGGAACTGGAATTAAGTGGGCAGAATGGAGAAGGGGGAGGAGAAGAAAGAGAATCATGTTAGGTAGAGGGAAGAGCATGTGATAACCCAGAGGCAGGGTGGAATGAGGTACTTTCAAAGAACTAAAAAAAAAGTCTGTGAGGCTAGAGCTGGGTGAACAATAAGTTGTAGAAGATGGGGCTAAAAGGATTGATAGGCAGGGCCAGATAATGTAGAGGCCTGTGTACCACGTTGAGGAATTGAAAATGTATGCAAGAGCAATAAGGAAGCCCTGATAGATTTGAAAAAGATTGGGGCCGGGCGCGGTGGCTCAAGCCTGTAATCCCAGCACTTTGGGAGGCCGAGACGGGCGGATCACGAGGTCAGGAGATCGAGACCATCCTGGCTAACACGGTGAAACCCCGTCTCTACTAAAAATACAAAAAACTAGCCGGGTGAGGTGGCGGGTGCCTGTAGTCCCAGCTACTCCGGAGGCTGAGGCAGGAGAATGGCGTAAACCCAGGAGGCGGAGCTTGCAGTGAGCTGAGATCCGGCCACTGCACTCCAGCCCGGGTGACAGAGCAAGACTCCGCCTCAAAAAAAAAAAAAAAAAAAGAAAGAAAAAAAGAAAAAGATTGGTGTCATGACATTACATGTTCATTTGTTTATCTAATAATATTTATTGCATGCCTACTCTGTGCCAGTGTATCAGGTGCTAGAAACTTTAGTAGAGATATAAATTGTAATTTAAAACTTTAAAAAGTAATTGATTCAGAAAGATGGGAGGCAGGAAAGTTTTCTTAGAATGAAAAATGTATTCATGCAACAAAAAGTTTTATCTCAGGATCTGTTCTAGACCTTGGAGATTCAATGGTGAATTATACCCAGTCCTCATCACAAGGAATATTTATTGTGTGCATTGAAAATCATGGCAGGAAGTATAGCATGTAGGAAATGAAAGAGAAAAATGACAGTCAACTGAAAAATCTGCTCTGGCAGACACT
Source organism: Piliocolobus tephrosceles (assembly GCF_002776525.5). Lineage (NCBI taxonomy): Eukaryota > Metazoa > Chordata > Mammalia > Primates > Cercopithecidae > Piliocolobus > Piliocolobus tephrosceles. The sequence continues at coordinate 22,000,521 of NC_045442.1, forward strand.
GAGAATGTGGCACAGTGGAAGCTAATAGTAACCAGGATCCAGGCACATTAGTGTTTACACTTCCATGTTCATGATCCCAGTTTTCAAAAACTGACTGTGTCCCCCTAAAAGGAAGTAGGAGTCCATGAGGAATGGCTGATTCCAGATCTGAGACAGGAAATGCATAAGATGAGCCTTGGCCATCTTTTTACGCAGATAGCAAAGATGTAGTCAAAGATAAATGTAATTACATCAAAAGGACATTGAAACCAGCTTGAAGGGTCACTCATTGACCAAAGGTGGGACAATTTGAACATCAAAACAAATTAACTGAGGAACACCTCTGTGAATGTATAAAAATAATACATGTTTATAATAATAGTTTTTTTAAAAAAAAAAAAAAAAATACCTAAAACCCCCCCCTCCCCCCCCCCCCCCCCCAAATTAAAAAAGACTCATTGGTCACATTGGACGTAACCTCACTCTGAAAATTAAAGGGAAATAATTAAACATTTATTTTTTCTTTCTTGGGTAAGCAGTATTTCAAGGTGACCAAGTAGCCCTAGTTGAAGAAGAAAATTACTTCTTTATAGAGGAATTCCACCTAATAATGTAAAGGGTTGAAGAAGTGACAGAATTAGAACATTATCATTTTGCAACTTATATATAAGAATCAATAATTTAGGCAAAGATTTTCAATGAATGAAAACATTTTTAAAAATGAGTGGACGATTTTTCAATGAAAAGATCAGGCTTTTACCATCTGAACCCACTGATTAATCTGAGTAATACTTATTCTAGTGAATAAACCAGAAATATTTACCACTTGAAGCAAGATAAAATACATAGCACCCCTTATGATGTAATGTTGGGAAGAAAGGTCAAACATGACTATAATTGAACTCTCAGAGCAAAAGTGTTGTTTATAAGAAATATGAAGTTTACAGAAAAAAATTAAAATACAATAGAATGAAAAAATAAAATGACGAGGAAGGCACTGCTCTATATTAAAAGATTCTAGGAGACATAACCAAATGCAATGTGTAATCCTATTTGGATACTGCTTTGAACAAGCTCACTATAAAATGAAATTTTCGTTACAATCAGGAAATGTGAATATAATGGATAATTAGACAAATCACAGAATTATTGTTAATTTGACTAGAGTTGATGGCATTGTGATTATATATGAAAATGTCTGTATTTTATAGAAATGCATACTGAAGTATAGAGTGGTTAAATGACATGGGTTCTGAGATTTGCTTAAAAACACTCAGCCGAGAAAAGAAGGCATACTGTCTGATGCTGGTGTGGCAAAATCTAGGAAACTGTTGAATCTGGGTGTAGTATATAGGTGTTCTCTGTACTATACATGTTTGAAATTATTAATAAAAAACCATGACTGTGGCTTTGTGAGGTAGGTAAGGCAGAATATTCTGCAAACACCCATGATTAGAAGTCTTACACCTGAAGCACGTGATTGATGTGAGGTCATGTAGCTAATAAGAAACAGAGCTATGACTAGAACTCTAATTCCAAGTCTAGCACTCTTTCCATAACAGCTCTCACTTTGCCTTTCTAGAATGCATTGACAAACCACCCTCTTTGACTCTTTGGCTCACGAGGTGGCTCTAGCATTGGAAGAAAACAGACAGCATTTAGTTCCTTAAATTTTGCCCATTTCCCTAGAACTGGAAAAGAGGGCTGTGGTTTGTCAGTAGGTTCCTGGAGGGAGGTGGTTTCCAATTGCTGAGTAGATGAATGATCAGGCATTAGTAAAAGGTTTGTTCACTGGCTAAAAGTTAGACCAAGCCCTGGCTTCTGGCCTTTCCTAAGCCACAGGCAAATCCCAGTCACGTTGATCATCTGCAAGCACATTTCTACCTCTTCTCAGCTCTTCTCTTTGCAGCAGGTTATCCTTCCTCACATATGAGAATATGAAATGCTTTAATGAGGGTATAAGAAATTGACCTGCTCACTTCCAAGCAAAACTGTGGGCAAAAGTTCACATTTAGATGGTGTCTATAATTCTCTTTTGCTGTGTAACTCTGAGAAGTTTTCTTTGGATCAGCAGAGGTGGGAGTGCTAACACAAATGAAACATAACTAGCGCTATTTTCAGTAAAATGACACTAACTGGCATTACTACCTACTGCATAGTAGGCAATCTTTAGTGGATTTCCGAAAGTTAACTCATTCAATTCTATGTAAATTTTAATTAAAAACAAAACAGTCTGGAGAACAGATTTTGGAAAACTCAAGACCTAAAACAGGATTGAAAGTCTACCATTTACTTTGCCTTCTCTGGAAACCCAGAGAGAATGATTGCAGAGACACTAAGTAATTGGGATTCTGTAACCATAGATGAAATTGCTAGGCTGGTGCCCATAGAGTTTGCACTTTATAGGGTAGATAAAAAGAATAAATTTCTGTGTTCTTTGGTTATAAAGGTGTCTATGCCTAGCTTTTGAGGACATTTGTTTGGCTGTGGCCATGAAGAAAATTACAGAATGAGTTAGTTGAAAAAGTTAAAACATGATCACTATGCCGTAAGCTCCAGCAGGAATCATGTCTATCTTGCATATCGTTGTGTCTGTAGCACCTAATACAGTTCCTAGCCCAGCGTAGATACTCAACAATTATTGATTTGTTTTGAATGAATGAATGAATGAATGAGTCAAAATGAATTTGCTATCCTTAAAATGTATCCCAAACATTTGCTTATTCCATGCCAAGCTGACCACAGTCAGGCAAGTTGTGAGTTGGAATTCTGCTGTTTGCAAATTGTAAATCACAGAAAGACACATATTTTTGTATAGGTTATAAATGCATTGGTCTTTCTCAAATCTTGACAGTCGTAGCTACACATCTGTGCATTGTTGGTCTTATTCACCCTCTGGATGCAGTTAGTGATGAAGGTTCACCTTTCTCAAAATCACCCTTATCTTAATGTAGAACGCACCTACTAAGCCCAGCTTTTTTTTTTTTTTTTTTTTTTTTTTTTTTTTTATTATACTTTAAGTTCTAGGGTACATGTGCATAACGTGCAGGTTTGTTACATATGTATATATGTGCCATGTTGGTGTGCTGCACCCATCAACTCATCAGCACCCATCAATTCATCATTTATATCAGGTATAACTCCCCAATGCAATCCCTCCCCCCTCCCCCCTCCCCATGATAGGCCCCATTGTGTGATGTTCCCCTTCCCGAGTCCAAGTGAGCTCATTGTTCAGTTCCCACCTATGAGTGAGAACATGCGGTGTTTGGTATTTCCTCCAATCTGTCTTCCACCTCTGACCTCTATGTTTCCAGAATGTACTAGACTATTCAGCATATACTTAATCATTTTCTATCCAGTCCAAATTTTCTCAGACTTCCTGTTGTCTACAGATTACTCAGAAATGTCCAGCCTGGCAGGCTTTGTCATTGGAATCCTGTCTCCCAAACAAATCAGTCTTCCCAGCCCACCCTAACAGGAGGCTTTGTAGCCAGAGTTGGGCTTAGTCCTTAGCCCCAGTCCCGGAAGGCCTTGAGCAGTCAGCAAACCCAGGCAGAAGGAATGAGGCAGCTGCACTCAGCTTCTTCATTCTCCCAAATGCTTAGGAATTCTGTTTAGCCAGAAACTCCACTTATGATGAATCACAGTTGTACACAAATTATATATACAGTCTTGACAACTCAAGCTCTTCACTGAATAATTCTATGCTCTTTCCAACTATATGAAAGCGTATGTGCCTATAAGGAGGATCTGACTGCCACAGACTCCTCATTTCCCATGCTTATCTCCTGTATTAGTCAGCTCAGGCTGCCATAAAGAAAAACACCATAGACTGTGTCACTTAAACAACAGAAAGTTATTTCTCACAGTTCTGAAGGCTGAAAGTCTGAGATCAGGTGCCAGCATGGTTAGGTTCTGGCCTGGGCTCTCTTCCTGGCTTAGAGGCAGCCACCTTCTCACTGTGTCCTCATATAGCAAAGAGAGAGAGAGAGAGAGAGAGCAAGAGCAAGCGAGCTCTAGTGCCTCATCCTTTTCTCATAAGAGCAACAGCCTTATTGGATTGGGGCCTCATCCTTATAACTTCATTGAATTTTAGTCACCTGCTAAAGGCCCTGTCTCCAGATAGAGTCACCTTGGGAGTTAGGCTTCCACATGTACATTTTGGGGAAACATAATTAGGTTCATAGCACAACCTCATTATTTATACTACCTGTATCACCCTTCATTCTAGTTTCTTACGTCATATTTGAGCCAAGGCTTAAGACACAAAAATCCCCATGCTTTATTATAATTGATGTGAAAACATAAAGCTCAAGATAAGAAATTTCTAATGAGTTTAATTTTTCAAAAAATCTTTTATTTGTGTTTTACCAGGGCTCAGAGAGATCTGACACATTTGGAATTTACAGAAATGTTGTTCTACCAGAGCAGCAGTTGAACTCAGTGATTAGGGGCACCAACTGTGGCATCAGACTTGAGTCTATTTAAAATGACAAACTTTTTGCTGCCCTCACCAACATTTCCAGTCTCCTATCCTGCTCTTTTTTTTTCCTATTGTACCTATAGTCCTCTAACATGTTATATAATTTGTGTATTTGATGTATTTGTTTTCTTTCTTTCCTCCTAGAATGTATTAATGACTCAATGACCTACGCATTTTTAACTCTCTTGTTCACTGACATGTCTTCCATGATTAAACCAGTGCCTGGAACATAATAGGTCTTTAGAAAAAAATTTTTAATGAAGAAATATTTGAATGAGGGCTCAGTGATGTTTAATTTTATGTGTCAGTTTGACTGGGTCACAGGGTACCTAGACATTTCACCAAACTTTATTCTGGGTGTATCTGTGAGAATGTTTCTGATTGAGATTAACATTCAAATTTGTAGACTGAGTAAAGCAGACTACCTTCCCTAATTGGTGGGCCTGACCCAATCAACTGAAAGCCTAAATAGAAGGAAAGGCTGACCTTCCGTGGAACAAGAGAAAATTCCTCCTGCCTGACTGCCTTCAAGCTGGGCCATCAGTGTTTTCCTGCCTTTGGATTCCAACAGGAACATTAGCTTTTCCTGGATCTCAAGCCTACCAGCTGTGGAAACGAACTACATGGGTTCCCCTGTGTGATGGTGCCAGATCTTGGGGCTTCCAAGCCCTCATAATGACATGGGCCGAATATTTATAATAAATCTCTGCCTCTCTCTCTTCCTACATACATGCGCGCGCGCGCGCACACACACACACACACACACACACACACAATTGTATCTGTTTCTCTGGAGAACCCTGACTACCACAGATTTTGTTAGTAGGAGTGGTTTTTGAGGAACTGGATTTTGAGAAAGAGTTTTTTGAATTGGTTCTAAGGTTTCTAAAATTGATCCTCTAACAGGATTAAAGATGCTAACAATTCTATTTTTAATAGTAAAGAGAGGACTGATAGCTAATGATGTGATCTAGCAATGAAGATATGCAAAATATCACCATTTAATACTCCTAATCAACCACTTAGATGACACAGAGATCTGGGTGACACTGTGTATGATACTTTCAAACATATTTCTCAAACTAATGAATATAATGAAATTGGGTGGTTGCTCCTAATGTCACTGGACAGAGTGGAGAAAGAAAATAAGCTCAGCCAGGTGCAGCAGCTCACGCCTGTAATCCCAGCACTTTGGGAGGCTATGGTGGACAGATCACTTGAGATCTGGAGTTTGAGACCAGTCTGGCTAACATGGCAAAACCCATCTCTACTGAAAATACAAAAATTAGCCAGCCATGTTGGTGCATGCCTGTAGTCTTAGCACTTTGGGATGTCATTGTGGGCATATCACTTGAGGTCAGGAGTTTGAGACCAGCCTGGCCAACATGGTGAAACCCCGCCTGAACTAAAAATACAAAAATTAGCCATATATGATAGTACACACCTATAGTCTTAGATACTCAGGAGTTTGAGGCAGGAGAATCACTTGAACCTAGGAGGTGGAGGTTGCAGTGAGCCGAGATCATGCCACTGCACTCCAGCCTGGGCAGCAGAGTGAAACTTCGTCTCAAAAAAAAGAAAAAGAATGATAGGCTCAGGGATTTGAATTTCCAGCTAAAGCATTACATGAATTACCTGAAAGCTTCTATGTGTACCCTGAAATAAACTTATCTGCCTCAGCCACAGGGTTGGCTACTGAAAATCAGACCCAGAATCTCAACCTGCAACTGGCTGAATGACAATGCAAGTTAAGTCCCAGCCTCATAAGGTGTCTGTTTTTAAAATTAGGGCATCGATTGGGAAGAAATGAGATTCTAAAAGTTGGAATCGGGGTGTGAATCCCCTGCTAAAGCTGACGATATTGAGCCCCTAAATTCTGATGAATGTTTTTGTCAGTGGAAGAGGCCAATCCACTTACAGGGAAAGCAGCTTCCCCACCTCCGTTGGAAGTAGCCTCCCCACTCCTGTTTGAGCAGAATAACGCATTGCCTGAGGGATGCAGTAATGCGATGCATTACTGTAATGGCCCTGCTCAGGCAGCTGCCACACAAGACAGTGTTGAGTCCCCTTGGAACACACTCCACCACTTATCTTTGCTGTAGATCTATAACTGACTCAAGTCACAGCAGGTCCCTAAAGGTGAGGTACAAGGTGTGAACCAGGAAGAGGTATTCTATACTTCAAAATAGCTGTCTGAGTTTTCTAATTTATACAGGCAGAAATCTGGGGGACTTGTATGAAAATGGGTATTAAGGGTGTTGGATAGTGATGGAAGGAACATAAAGTTAGACCAGGCCAAATTTATTTATTTGGACTTACTAAGCAGAGATTCTAATGTTTAATGTTGCAGTTCAGGGAGTTAGAAAGGGAGATTGTTAAAAGTTTGTTTGATTGGCTGGTTGAAACATACACCAATAGGTGGTCTACAGTTAGTGAGTTAGAAATGATCAACCTGCCTTGGTTTAATGTAGGGGAAGAGATTCAAAGGCTTAGAGAGATTGGAATGTTAGCGTAGATTTCTCATTTAAGACCTAATCGCCCACCCTGGAAGGGTCCAGAAAACATATTTCACCAATACTGTGAGAAATGTGTTTGTGGAGGGAGTCCTGCTCTGTGATTGCTTTTCTCTACAAGTCAAACCTATAGCAGCCACTGAATTGGGAGCCTAACTGCAGTGGAAGTAACTGGATCCCAGAGTATTAGAGGCCAAGTGGCAGCACTCAACCACCAAAGACAAGGTGGATAAAGTTGCCAGAATAGACTGCTGAGTCAAAAGAACAGTCAACATAATTTGACTTGCACAGACTTAGTTGGTCATGGTGCTCCCAGAAGTAAAATAAATAGGAAACCTCCTAAATTCTCACTTAATTTATATAAGCAGACATTTTTTCTAGATGATGTAAACAAAAGTTTAACCTGAATAATAAAAACAGAGAGTTCAGCCCCTCGATGAATTCTTAGATTTCAGTGAGTTTGCAGACTCAGAGCCCCTTGCAGAAGGACCCCAGGTTACTGCCAGAAATTTAGTTAATCTTCCAGCCTTCTCTAAAGGGACCTATGGCTTTTTATCATGTTGTGCACTGGGAAAAGGAAATAATCAGACTAATTATTCATCAGAGACTAGTGGACACTGTCTTGGAACTCATATAATTCCCAGAGACCCAAAATGTCACTGTGGTCCACCAGTCAGAATACGGGTTTATGGAGATCAGGTGATCAGTCTCACAGTGGACCCAGTGAGCCCCCAAATACATCCTGTGATTATTTTCCCAGTTCTAGGTGCATAATTGTAATAGACCTGGCAGAACCCCCACATTTGTTCCTTGACCTGTGAAATGAAGGCCATTATGATAAGAAAGGCCAAGTGTAAGCTGTTAGAATTGCCCCTACCTAGGCAATAGTAAACCAAAATCAATACTGCATTCCTGGAGGGATTGCATACATTATGCCACCATCAAGAACTTGAAGGATGGAAGGACAGTAATTCCCACTACATCCCCATTAATTCCCCTATTTGGCCTGTACAGAAGACAGATGGATCTTGGAGAATGACAGTGAATTATCACAAGCTTAACCAGGCGGTAACTCCTATTGCAGCTGTTGTTGCAGATGTCATTTCATTGCTTGAACAAATTAACATGTTTTCTGATACCTGGTTTGCAGCTATTGATCTGGCAAATGTTTTTTCTCCCTATCTGTCAATAAGGACCACCAGAAGCAGTTTCCTTCAGCTAGCAAAGCCAATAATATACACCTTCACTGTCTGATACGTGTGTCCCCACCCAAATCTCACCTTAAATTGTAATTCCCGTAATCCCCACGTGTCAAGGGTGGGACCAGGTGGAGGTAACTAAATTATGGGGGCAGTTGCTTCCATGCTGTTCTCATGATAATTCGTGGGTCTCATGAGATCTAATGGTCTTATAAGTATCTGACATTTCCCTACTTACACTCATTCACTCTTCTGCCACCCTGTGGAGAGGCGCCTTCCACCATGATTGTAAGTTTCCTGAGGCCTCCCCAGCCATGTGGAAATATGAGTCAATTAAACCTCTTTCCTTTGTAATACCCAGTCTCGAGTATTTCTTCATAGCAGTGTGAGAATGAACTAATACACTCTCCTACCTAAGGCATATATCAAGTCTCCAGCTCTACATTATAATTTAGTTCACAGGAATCTTGATCACTTTTTCCTTCCATAGGCTATCACACAGGTCCACTACATTGATGACATTATGCTGACTGGACCTAATAAGTAAAAATTAGCAACCACTCTGGACTTATTGGTAAGACATTTGCACACCAGAGGGTAGAACATAATTCTGACAAAAAATTGGGGGCTTCTACCTCAGTGAAACTGCTAGCAGTCCAGTGAGGTGGAGCATGTAGAGATATTCCTTCTAAAGTGAAACCTAAGTTGTTCCATCTGGCCCCTCCTACAACCAAGAAAGAGGCACAATGCCTAGTGGTCCTGTGAATTTTGAAACAATATAATCCTCATTTGAATATGCTATTCCAGTCTATTTACTAAATGATCTGGAAAGCTATTAGTTTTGCAGCAGAGATTGGGGGCAGTGGAGAGGGAGTTCCAGAGCAAGAGAAGGCTCTGCAGTGGGTCCAGCCTGCCATGCAAGCTGCTCTGCCACATGGCCATATGACCCATCAGATGCAATGGTGCTTGTAAAATGTCCATGGCAGATAGTGATGTGGCTTGGAGACCTTGGCAGGCTCTGATAGGGAAATTGCAGCGTAGGCCCCTAGGATTTTGGAGCAAAGCCCTGCCATTCTCTATAGATGACTCCTTTTCTCCTGAGAAATGACTCTTGACCTGCTTCTGAGCCTTACTAGAGACTAAACACTTAGCCACAGACCAGTAAGTTACCATACAACCTGAACTGCCCATCATTAACTGAAAGATATGTGACCCAGCAAGTTACAAAGTTTGGTGTGCACAGCAGCACTCCATTATCAGATGGAAATGGTATATACATGACTGGGCTTGAGAGAGCCCTGAAAGCACAAATAAATTACATGAAGAGGTGGCCCAAATGCATGATTCTCCACTTCTACTACACTGCCTTCTATTTCCGAGCCTGTACCTCTGTCCTCATGTGAAGTTTCCTAGGATCACTTGGTGGAGGAAGGGAAGACTCAGGACTGGTTTACAGATGGTTCTGCTCAATGTGCAGGTACTATTCAAAAGTGAACAGCTATAGCACCACAACCCCTCTCCGGGACATTCCTGAGGATAGTGGTGAAGGGAAATTCTTCCATTGGGCATATCTTTGAGCAGTGTATCCGGTTGTTTACTTTGCTTGGAAGGAAAAATGACCAGATGTGTGATTATATACTGATTCATTGCTGTGGCCAATGATTTGCCTGGATGGTCAGGGACATGAAAGGAACGTGATTGAAAAGGTGGTGACAAGGCAGTTTGGGGAAGAGGTTTGTGGATAGACTTCTATGAATGGGAAAATAATGTGAAGATATTTCTGTTTCATGTGTATGCTAACCAAAGAATGACCTCAGCTGAGGAAGATTTTAATAATCAATTGGATAGAATGACCCATTCTTTGGATACCAGTCAGCCTCTTCCCCAGCCACCCCTGCCATCGCCCAGTGGGTTCATGGATAAAGTTGGCATGGTAGCATAGATAGAGGTTATACATGGGTTTAACCCTTGATAACTTCAACTCATCAGGGTCAACCTGACTGCAGCCAATGCTGAGTTGTCCTGCGGCAGAGCCCCATGCCGAGTTACTGATACAGCACTATTCCTTAGGGTGCTCAGCTAGCTATCTGGTGGCAAGTGTATTATATTGGACTTCTTCAATTACAGAAGGGACAGCATTTTGTTCTTACTCAAATAGACATGGATACTGGATATTTAATAGATATACTTTCTTGGCATGTAACACTTCTGCCACAACTATTATCTAAGGAATTACAGAATGTCTTATCTACTACCATGGCATTCTATATAGTACTGCTTCTGAACAAGGAACTTGCTCCACAGCAAATGAAATACAGTAATGGGCCCAGGTCACAGACTTCATTGGTCTAACCATGTTCCCCACCATCCTGAAGCAGCTGTTTGGTAGAACGGTGGCATGGCCTTTTGATGATTCAGTTATAGCACTGGCTAGTGGCAATTCCTAGCAGGTCTGAGGCAAGTTTCTCCAGAACAATGTGTATGCCCTATATAAGCCTCCAACATATGGTGCTATTTTTCCCATAGCCAGAAATTATGGGTCCAGTAGTCAAGGGGTAGAAATGAGAGTGGTACCATTCACTATGACTTGGTGACCCACTAGCAAATACTTGCTTCCTGTTCCTGCATCCTTATATTCTTCTGGCAAAGAGATCTTAGTTCCAAAGGGAGAAATGCTTCTCCCAGGAGACACAACCATAATTCTATTGAACTGGATGTTCAAACTGCCACCTGGCCACTTTGGGTTCCTCATCATGCCTTTGAATCAGCAGGCAAAGAAATGAGTTACTGTGTTGGCTGAGATGATTGATCCTGAAAAACGAGGGGAAATTGGATTACTAGTCCATAATGGAAGTAGGGAAGAGTATATCTAGAATACAGGAGATCTCTTGGGGCATCTCTTAATATTACCATTTCACTGTAATTAAGAGCAGCAACCGAACTACAACCAAATTAACTACAACAACCGAACTGAGACAGGACTACTAATAGCTCAGACCCTTCAGGAATAAAGGTTTGGGTCAGCCTACGAGGTAAAAAAACAATGACCAGCTGAGGCGTTTGCCTAAGGCAAAGGGAATATGGAATGGGTAGTGGAAGAAGGTAGTTTATAAGTACCAGCTATGACCACATGACCAGTTACAGAAACAAGGACTGTAATTGTCATGAGTATTTGCTCCTTATTTTGTTATGAATACATGTGTGTATTAAGCAAATATCTTTGTTTTCTTTCCTCTCATCCCCTTAGTGTGTGTATTAAGCAAATATCTTTGTTTTCTTTCCTCTCATCCCCTTATCGTGTAACATGAGATGTGCATTACTTTATTGATTGACTTTATTTTATAGCATGTAATCATTGTTGATTTTATACCATAGTACTGAAGTTACAGAATATAAAGGAGAAAAGTAAACATCATTTAAGGATTTTACTTTCTCTTCTGGGAAAGAAGTTAATTTGGTTTTAGTTGTGAGCAGAATAGTTACATCATGTTAGGCAGAATTATAACCTTGTTATTATCTTTCTTTGGAGACTAAGTTCCTAAGATTAAGTAACCAGATGCATATGGGTGCCAAGTTGACAAGGGATGAACTAGGCTAATTGTATGTGTCAACTTTATCGGGCCATGAATCATCCAGTTATTTGGTTAAACATTATTCTCGGTGTGCCTGTGAGAATATTTCTGGATGAGATTAACATTTCAGTCAGTTAGCTGAGAGAACAGTTACTCTTCCTAATGTGTGTGAGCCCCATCAGGTTGAAGATCTGAATAGACAAAAAATGCTGACCCTCCCTGGAGTAAGAGAGAATTCCAGGCAGACCTGCCTGTCTTCAAGCTGGGATATTGGTTTGTTCCTGCCTTCAGACTCAAACTGAATCATCAGCTCTTCCTGGTCTCAAGGCTGGTAACCATGGACTTAGAACTATATCGTCTGCTTTCCTGCATCTCCAGCTTGCTTTTAGAATCTGCCATCCTTCATAATTGCATGAACCAATTTTTTATTTGATAGATATTAATAGATCGAGATATTGTTAGCTATAATACAGGTGTAGAGATAGGTAGGTAGGTAGGTAGATAGATAGACAGATAGAGAAGATACATACATCCTATTGGTTCTGTTTCTCTAGAGAATTCTATCAAATACAGTCTGTCTTTCACTGTTCTGTAGATTTGGCCTTCTTCAACTTCTTTGCTCTTCTCTCACTCCCCCATGTTCACCCTGTGAATTTTTGGCTGAGGTTAAGCAAAAGTAGCATAAAAAGAGCCTTTCAGGGTTAAAGCAAACTTAACTAGCTAGAGAAGTACAGCATCGAGCATGATCCTCCTTCCCTTCCCTGCTTCATGAACATCTTCAACTCCACTTAACAACTATGTGTCTAACATGCACCCAGAGCTACTAGAGGTGCATTTTAAATTTTACAACTACCCAATAAGGAAGGCATTGGAAGATAAAAATACAAAAGCTCAGAGGACTGAGGTGAGGATCCTCAAGGTCATCACTAAGGAGGTTCATCACTTTCGGCTTATAGGTCCTTAGTTTAGTTACTTAACTTCCTTTTGTCTCAAATTTCTCATCTGTAAAATGAGGACCGTAAGATTACAGCACCAACTCTCAGGTCTGTTGCAAAGATAAGAGTTGTTGTTTTATTAAATTACATGTTATTATAGATAGAGTGGTGAGAACAGTATCTGGAACATAAAAAGCTCATCATGTTAGCTTTTATTTTTGCTATCTCAGAGCCTCAATTTCTGGACCATGTAACTGGTTGGATGGACTAGATGAGCCCTGGGTGTCCCACCCACCTGGAATGTTCTAGCATTCAAAGACTCCATTATTCCCTTGAGATCTCTCCCATGGGGATGGGTGGTGGGAGGAAGGAGTATGGGCTTCAGTTGTCACATGGCCCCGCCCCTCCAGGAACCTCTCCAGCTCCCAGGCAGGCTGCCTTTCAAGGCTCACTGCTCTCACTTGATTCTCTTTCCACAGTGCTGACTCACTGCATTGATTGAACAGACTGCCGCAGCTCAGTCCTTCCCTAGGACGGGATGTCTTACTGGAAGCTATCCAGGCACCTTTGTTCTCTTGGGCTGCAAGTCCCCCTTTCTTTTTACCCAGCAGAGGTTTTAATATAAAAGTATAATGTGTGTGGTTTATGCCTCCATTGATGCGTGTATTTATTCAAAGATGATGCTCCCTTTGGTTAACCGTCAAAGACCATGACTTTACAGGAGGTTATTTTTGACTGCTCCTCCTTAAAGGAACAGAAAAGCAACTTTCTATAATTACCTTCAAATTCAGAAGAGAGTTCTACCGTATTTTTATGAGAAGCTGAGAAAAGTGCTTTTATTTATCCCCCTCTGGCTTTGAATGGGCTCTGGAAAAAATATATTGGTTCATGCTCAGAAACTGGTAAAGAGACATGCACAAAATGGGGTAAATGGTTCCTCATGGACTTCCTATTTCTCTTTCTCTTTTCAGAACGTGCAATACAGTTCTGCCTCTGGATGTACTCCCTTTGTTCAACGTTATTGCCTTTGCCACCTGCCTTGAAATGGTTCTTCAAGGGTTTTGATAAATCAGTTGCAAAGGTGTCTGCTTTCATTGTAACATCTGTTAGTGCCTTTTCTGAAAGGCTCTTTTTATGTTACCTAGTGAAATTCACCTCAGTGAGTATTAGGAGAACCCTAACATCAGCTGCAATGTATCAGAAGGGGAGAGGGAATGATTTTTTCTCTCCTAACTTTATTTTATTTTGGAAAGTCACAGAGGCATTTCAGAAGAAGGAAAGCAAATAATGAAAGGAAAATGGTCATTTTGAGAGACCCTTCTGCAACTGGCTTTTTTTTTTTTTCCTCAATACTGTGATGCGAAGAAGTTTAAATGTGACCTTGGGGACTTAGAGATACAGTTTGGCTCTGTGTCCCCACCCAAATCTCACCTCAAATTATAATTCCCGTAATCCCTACATGTCAAGGGCGGGACCAGGTGGAGGTAATTGGATCATGGGGGTGGTTTCCCCCCACATGCTGTTCTAATGGTAGTGAGTGAGTTCTCACAAGATCTGATGGTTTTGTAAGCATCTGGCATTTCCCCTGTTTGCACTCATTCTGTCCTGATGCCCTGTGAAGAAGGTGCCTGCTTCTTCTTTGCCTTCTGCCATGACTGTAAGTTTCCTGAGGCCTCCCCACCATCGCAAAACTGTGAGTCAATTAAACCTCTTTCCTTTATAAATTAGCCAGTCATGGGTCTTTCTTCATAGCAGCATGAAAATGAACTAATACACCTAGCTTGTATTCTTCATCCACTGCTTACCCCCTCTGAGGTGCTGCCCCCATCACCTTGGCCAGGTGAGTGAGGACATGCTTCAGAGACATTGACACTGATTTTCCATACTGCCAACTGATGCTGGCATTTCTCCTTGTGCAAGCTCACCTCTAGGGCCACAGGACAGAGCTGCGGAATCAGTGGACACTGGCGAAGTTGGAAAGAATGAAGGTGGTATCTCACTTTCCAGGGCTTCCAGGGAATGCAAGTATGCAGTAGATACTAACTACAGCATCCAAACCAACCTGCAGACCATTGGCATAGAGCACACAGCAGAGATCTGTAGAACTTTAATCAGGTGACTGAATTATACCAAATTATCTCGACCTTCAAAAATCCTAGGCTGGTCTGTGATTGTCCAGTTGAGGGGCCCATGAGGTAAGACTATCCAAATAGGTGGGGATAGAATTTTCCCTTGAAGGAAATAGAGATCAATCTTACTGGGAAGAAAGAAATTTGGGACCAGGGAATTAGGGCAGTCCACGGGACAAGAAGGAGGAGGGACTTTCTTCTTGTTCACACGAGGCTTCTGAGATAGAAGAAAACTTGGCCACAAAGACACAGCCTCAGAGCCGAAGGCACCATCCAAGCTCTTCTTTAAGGGAGCAACAGTGCAGCAGCAGGCCCTCTGGTCTCCGGGTTCAGCTTTGCACATGAGCTCCAGGCCCCCAAAACAAGGTCTGAGCCTCTAGATGAAGTAGATAATTTCTTTCTGGAGGCTTCTGACAAGAGCTGCTTCTAGACACAGCCTGTTGCTGATGTTGGAATCTCTCCTGGGTCAGCACCATGGTGGATGGGTGGGCTCAAGAAACATGACTCCATATTATGCTTGCATTGCAAGAGTTGATTGCTGAGAGCTAAAAACTCCAGCAGTTTTGCTGTGTCACACCTTCAATTTGCACACTAAGGGATGCAGTGACTGGCATTTGGGGCTATCTAGAGCTCAGCCATTTTGGATATTGGCCTTAAAAGGGGCAGCTGAGTACCAGTTTTCCTGGCAAGTGTCTGCAATATTTTTCTCCTCCCTGTCTTCTTCCTCTGCCACCACTTTCCTCCTCCTCACAATTATTATCAACAATACAACTATTTCTTGTTGGGTATTAACTATTTATTGACATACCAACAGGCCTCCCAACTCAACACATCTAAGACTGACCATCATCTTCCTCCCCTGACCAACTTCTTGCCTGACATACCTTTTTGCCTTATTAGTCTTTCTCCCACTCACCCAGACTCGAAATCGTAGTGTCCCTTTTGATTTGTTCCTCAACTCGGTCCCACAGCCACAAACTTCCTATATTTTCTGCCTTCACAAGATCTCACCTGCATGTCTTCTTTTCTGGTACCACAGTCCTTAAGAAAGTTTTTACCTTCCTTCCTGCTTGAAGGTAACTTCCCAGACAGCCTCCATTGGTCTCCTTGATTCTAGCCTCCCCCAGCTTAAATGGACTCTGCACATTTGCCACACAAATAATTCTCCCATTGCACAGTTTTGAACACATCAGTTCTGTGTTCAAAACCTTCAGTAACTCCCCTTTGATTATAAAGTTAAATGTAAGTATAGTTGATTTTCATTAGTTACAGTACTTATGTTCTATAATGTCACTGTAAATACTGAATTAGTGAATACTGAACCACTGCTTCTGGGGACAATAGGGTTAGGTTCCAGAAAGCCCCTGCTCATAAAATTTTTGTAAACCAATCAATATATAACCTGTTGTATGTGTCTATGCCTAAAGACACTTCATTTAATACATATTTTTGATTAACATTGAACACATGACGCCATATTTTTGATTAACATTGAACACATGGCCAGCAACATACAACTCCTGCCTTTTGAAGCTTATCTAAAACATGTATTTTGCCTTTAAGGCACATCACAGCTTGCTTGCACTTAGGAACTCTAGACAGCACTTTAGCACTATACTTTGGGGGCATTTTAAACAGTGAAATCATCAACAAAAAGCACAAAAAGGTGAAATACATGTCACTAAATATACCACAAAATGGACACTTGTTTGTAGTTTTGAGAGCTAAAACGTGTTAATCTGATTATGATGATCATTACACAAATCATCACATTATATACCTTGAATATATACAACCTCTGTCATTTAAATATTGTGATATTTAAGTTAATTTTTGGCCGTGCGTGGTGGCTCACGTCTGTAATCCCAGCACTTTGGGAGGCCGAGGCAGGCAGATCACGAGGTCAAGAGATCGAGACCATCCTGGCCATCATGGTGAAACCCTGTCTCTACTAAAAATACAAAAAAATTTAGCTGGGTGTGGTGGTGCGCCACTGTAGTCCCAGCTACTCGGGAGGCTGAGGCAGGAGAGTTGCTTGAACCCAGGAGGCGGAGGTTGCAGTGAGCTGAGATTGCGCCACTGCACTCCAGCCTGGGCAACAGAGCGAGACTCCATCTCAAAAAAAAAAAAAGTTAATTTTTTTTGAAAAGACAAAGCCTTAACTTTGTTTAACCTTTAACCTCAGCTGGGAATGTGTGCATCACATTTTTTGCCATTCTATGTGTGTCTGAGAATGACTGTGAAAGTACCGTGAGTAATGATTTGGGGACGAGAAATAACTTTTAGTGAGTAAATTTGGGAATGCAAGATCTGTGAATAATGAGTTCAACTGAACCTCATCCTAGATTTTAAATCCCGCAACAGTAAGGTCATTTTCTCTTTCTCCAGTATTATAGTACATTATTTTCCTATACTTTACTTCCTGCTAAAATACTCAGTCTTTCTGAATTCCTATTTCCTTGCTTCCATGCCTCTCCCTGTTAGTTGTATAGTTAAGAATTCTTTGTAAGCGGTAAACTGCCTTGGACTGATTTAAGAAAAATAAAGGAGTTGGAGAGCACTAACTGGAAGGGTGGCTCACAAACTCAAAGGGAGAGCAGGACAATTAATTGTCGTGAAGTCTACATCCCAAGGTAGTTCAGAGATCTAAGCAAAAGGAGCCTGGGAACCTTCTTCCAAAGGCTGTCTTCAAGGTATCTTTATCCCAGTCAACCTCCTCTTAGCTTCTCCATCTTGTATGTTCAAGGTACAAATCCTTAGGAGAGACCATGTGATTGGCCTGGCTTGAACAAAGTGTCTCTTAGCCTCAAGGTGTTCTATTGCAGAGACTAAAATAAAGTGGACTGGCACAGTGGCTCACTCTTCTAATCCCAGCACTTAGGAGGCTGGGGCAGGAAGATTGCTTAAGCCCCAAAGTTTAAGACCAGCCTAAGCAACATGATGAAACCCCAACTCTACCAAAGAAAAAAAAAAAAAAAGTAGCCAGGCATGATGGCACGCACCTGTAGTCCCAGCAACTTGGGAGGATGAGGTGGGAGGATCGATGGAGCCCAGGAGGTCTAGGCTGCAATGAACCATTACTGCATCACTGCAGTCCAGTTTGAGCAACAGAGAGAGATCCTGTCTCAGAAAACAATACAACAAAGTAAATCAAATTCAATTCAAGTGGGATGATGATTGGCTTAACCTGGCTCATCTGCCACACATTGGCTAGTATGGCAGAGTCTGCTACTAAAGTTGCCCTGGGATTGGTGCTGTCCAGATAAAAACAATAATCACTACATTTATTTTCCTTTTCCATCTTCATAGTTTAAAATTCTTTTCCTTCTTCAGTTCTCATCTAAATATCACCCTTTCTCTAGGGCCTTTGCTGATTGACCCAGCTGGATGTGGTTTTCCTTTTTCCCCCCTTAAACCCAGTGGCTCTTGGTATTTATCTTCTGGCTTTCATGTTCAGCCCTATGTTATGGCTATATGTGGAAGCTTTCTCATCACTTGTTTGCTTACTTATTCAGGAAACATGCATCCATTACCTACTTTGTACAGGAATTGTGCTAAGCCTCTCCTTCTCTGGGTTCCCAGAGGGCAGGGACCATGGCCTTGAAGAACTTGTAGAGACCAGTAATGGGCCCAGTGGACTCCACATGGAAAACACCTACACCCAAGCAGATTGAGTTTAGCCAGGAATAAGTCCTCTTGTGAGAGCCATGTGGCTTGGCGTAGCTGACTTCCTAGTCAACATCATAATAAATGCCCTGTGTACGTGCATTGCTGTTACGTTTATTTACTTTAAGAATGATCCAGCTAGAAGGACTAGATGTATACGTTACATAGCTGAATAAAACTTTATACACACACACAATCAAGTTGTAAACTGGAGAAATTAATATTTAGCCTTAATTTTTAATAGTAAATAATTCTGGCCAGGCATGGTGCCTCACACCCGTAATCCCAGTACTTTGGTAGGCCAAGGCAGACGGATCACTTGAGGTCAGGAGCTCAAGATCAATCTGGCCAACATGGTGAAACCCCATCTCTACTAAAAGTACAAAAATGAGCCAGGTGTGGTGGGGCATGCCTGTGATCCCAGTTACTCAGGAGGCTGAGGCAGGAGAATCGCTTGAACTCAGGAGACAGAGGTTGCAGTGAGGGGAGATTGCGCCACTGCATGCCAGCCTGGGTGACAGAGTGAGACTCCATCTCAAAAAAAATATAATAAATAATTTTAATGAAAAGAAGAAATAGATATAACCCAGCCTTTTAATTTAGCAAAGACACAAAGCCAAATTAGAACATAATGAATAAGAAAGTATAAAAATGCAAAACTATTGATGTATTATATAGGTTTGACTTAAATAACTGTGGGAGAAGCCCTAAAATCAGCAAACAAACATCCCTACGAAATGATATTCCCCAATCAGATGCTCCCTTTTACACCTGCCCACATTCTTCCTTTCTTCATGACTTCGGGGATGGAAATCTGGGTTTATAACAAAGGACTTCTACAAGTTCTCAAGAATATTCAAAGCTCTTTTCCAAGGAAAAAGGCATCTTTCTCCAGCAAACTTGTGATGAAGTGGTACCTGCTCTAGACAAATCTACATCTTAACCTCCCAGCCCAGCAGGACAGCTCAGCTTCCCTCATCACTGGCCATTTAGAGCACACTTTGACTGATAGTTCTGAATGTCTGCCTTCCCTGAGATTTGTACTTTTCCAAATTGACTGCAACTCAGCACTGATCAAAAACTTGCTTAAAACAGCTGTAATGTGGGAAAAAGTATCTAATGGACATGTTAGGATATGTCTTCTTTCTTCCAGGTTCTCTAAACACAGTCCCTGTCATAGAGCAAAGTATCTAGACCATAATACCTTGGCTTCCTACACAAATTCCTTTGTGGATTTATACCACTGTTAACTTTTACAGACACTGGCCCAAGAAACATTTATTTTTAACTGCATTTCTGTCTTCTTTCTTGCAAAATTTTACTTGAAGGTATTGTCCACTAGATACCCAATGTCCTTTTTATAAACATGTACAGGATAAATTCCTCTTTCTTTGGAGTTCGAAGAAAAAATTCTTTTCTGCAGAGTGATTCTGATGTTTTTCATTTAAATCGGATAATAAACATTATGCAAACCACCACTCTCTTGCCTTGGTTTCCAGAAAATTCATGGCAAAATTCAGTTATCAAGTTCACCTATTGTAAAGTCATTCCCTTTTGAAAGAGGAAGAGATTTGTACTCTCTTTTTTATTCTCTTTATTGCATTGCTTTTTGCAGTGTTTAATTTTTGAAACTATCTCAAATGTTCTTGTAATGGGTCGGGGATAAACCGTCCACCCACACAGATCGAATTTGTGGTCCTTTCTGCTTTAATTTAAACTCCTGTCAGGATCTAAAATCGGGGGTAATATCTCCTTGAGCACTTATTCAAGTGCTATTTGTCAGTAAGCAAAGGGGAAAAATCTGTTGTTTTTTTTAACTTTTTTAGCGATGAAGCCAGCAAGAACATTTGTCTGAACATCAATAACAATTAGATCTTAATTATAAGAATATGTTCCCAGTAACATTCTGCTCCCAAAGGGGTAGGTTGGGGTAATTTGAGCCACAGATTTATTTTGTCATTTACCCTGAAAGTCATGCTGAAGTGGATGCTAAACTTTAAAGTGATGAGGTAAAATTACTGATGCAAGTTATCCTGAACTTGCATCAAACCTTTGATGCCACTTCTTGGTTAATTAAAACCAAACTTACGGAACAGGAACATTCCTGTCATGACTGTCGTATTAAATTATTATACCTATAATTATTTGTGTAATCCACAATTATACACTAGTAATTTAGTGAGTGAGGTTAACCAGTTTTTTATAACTCTGATATGATTTCAGACCCTTTGATATCATCCTCTCTTGGCACATAGGATAAAACCTGAACTTTCTACTGTGACTTATAAGCCTAATGTGATTTAGCTCCTGCCTAGTTCTAAAGCTTCATTTCTTTCCACTATCTTCTGCCTCACTCTGCTCCACTCATCTGCAGCCCTTTTGGTTTCTTTAATTTTATAATCTCTCCCATTGCAGCCTCTTAGGTGCTTGCTCTTCCCTATCTCATATGGTTTAGCTCTGTGTTCTCACCAAAATACCATCTCAAATTGTAATTCCCATAATCCCCGTGTGTCAAGGGTGGGACCTGGTGGGAGGTGATTGGATCATGGGGGCGGTTTTACCCTTGCTGTTGTGATAGTGAGTGAGTTCTTATGAGATCCGATGGTTTTATAAGGGGCTCTTCGCGCTTCGCTCATTGTTCTCTCTGGCTTACCGCCATGTATGACATGTCTTTGCTTCTCTCTCGCCTTCTGCCATGATTGTAAGTTTCCTGAGGCCTCCCCAGCCATGCAGAACTGCGAGTCAATTAAATCTCTTTCCTTTATAAATCGCCCAGTCTCAGGTATGTCTTTATAGCAGTGTGAGAACAGACTAATACACTATCCTTTCCCAATTTTTCATGTTTGGCTCTTTAGAGGATTCCATCTCAAAATTTCATGGGTATGGAAGTCATCTGAGGATCTTGTTGAAATGCAGATTCTGATTTGATAGGTCTGGGGGTCTGTATTTCTAATGAGCTCCCAGGTTTGCCAACGTCAGCTAAAACAACATTCCTTGTTCTGAGAAGAAGTCCAATCACTATCTATCACAACACTTTCTTATTTCTTTCTCAGCGCTTGTCACATCAATTCTTCTTTATCATCTCTTGCTCTCAATAGACAGCAAGTTCGATAAAGGCAGTAACTTAGGCACAGTTATATCCTTGCACCTAGCTCAGAAACTTCTTCTTAGATTACTTTGTGGATTAATACAATTGATCTCCCCAACTCTCAATTGACAGAATAACCCGGAACTCAAACACTGTAGCATATTGAAACTGGAACATCCCTTAGGAATAATCTAGTCCCTCATTTCTGAGGGAGGAGAATTAGACCTAGAGATGTGAAGTAACTTACCCAAGGCTACACAATCTTAAAATTAACCAGGGCTCTAGTTCAGGGTTCTTATTCACTTTTAACAAATGCTCCATTTTCTCACTACATGTCACCATTAGTCTTCCAGCAGATGAAACGTAGCCCATTTAGGATAATCAACTTGTCCTGGTTTGCCCAGGACTTTTCTGGTTTTAGCACTGAAAGTTCTGTGTCCTAGAAAGCCTCTCAGTCCTGGACAAATCAGACTTTAGACCCTAAATGTACTAGTGTGTGTGTTGTTACTTCCTCTGCAATGCAAATGTCAATACACCCTTCCTCCCCCTAGTGTGTGAGTTTTGGCAAGTAATAAAAAGAATAGTAGCATATACTCCTATTGAACATAATAGACATTTCTTCAGAAGTCATACATAGCAACAGGTCATTAGCAAAAAGTTAACACTCCCAAAGTCAGCAGATAAACTTTAAATTCAGAACCATTTCTTTTCCTATCAGGAATCTAGGCTCCAACACTCCTTTTTCTTGGGGAAATATGTCTTTGTTTTCTCAGGACACTTAAATGACAACAATTTATTGCCTCACAATTCTGGGGGCTGCAAGTTTGAAACTAGGGTGCCACATAATGAGTTTCTGGTGAGGACTCTCTTCCTGGCTTGCAGGCAGCCGCCTTCTCACTGTGTGTTCATATGGTCTTTCCTCACAACGTGCACATGGAGATAGAGATTTCTGTCTATTCCTCTTCTTATAAGGTCATCAGTCCTATAAGATCATGACTCAACCCTTATTGTCTTACTTATCTTTACCTCTTAAATGCTCTATCTCTAAATACAATCACATTGAGGCTTCAACATATGAATTTTGGGAAGACTCATTTAAACTATAGCAAAATGCTACCAGATTTCCAAGTGGTGATCACATCAAGTCTGGAATCTATTAATTTACTTGACAGTTTTAGCTCATGACTTCAAGTTTCCTAGCACTGAGAGTGACCTCCCCAACAGCAGTGGCAACGTGTTTGGTGTTGGGTTTTAAATACAGGGTGGCAATGGCAACTAATGGGTACTCACCTCTTACAGGCACAGGGGAGACCAGAGAAACAGGATTGGAAAGGGAGAAGAAAGAACTCTGTGAACCATGCACCAGTTTCTGAGAGTGGTACATTACCTGACAACAGCTTCAGTGGCAGCCCTTGCCCCATAGTCTAGGCCATGCCATTGCAACTTCAGTAGGTTCTGTTCACTGCTGCTTCTGAAAGATGGCCTAACACAGGTGGAGGGTGAGAGTTGTTGGGTGTGAGACAACCTCAATCCTGTTTCTGTTCTCTATGTCTTTTCCCCTCAGCTTTATTCTTCATGATGGGAATGAAAGCCTTGCATGTACAATCAAGCCCTGGCAGAATGATTCAATGCCTTTCACATCCATCTGGCTGAACAATACTTTAGAGAATTGCATCTCAAAATTCCATGGGCATAGAAGTCATCTGAGGATCTTGTTGAAATGCAGATTCTGGTTTGATAGGTCTGGGGGTCTGTATTTCTAATGAGCTCCCAGGTTTGCCGATACTGCTGATCTGGAACTACACATTGAGTAGCAAGGTTCCAAAAGCTACTGACGAATTGCATCAGAAACTCTCCTGAGTTTGGTTTCTGGAGGTGGAAGTAACCTAGTGCTTTTGCACATAGATTTCTCTTCAATAGGGCTTCAAGCCTTGCTACAGTTTTCTCCTTTGCTTCCTCCTAAGATAACCTCCACCAGAAAACCCTGCTTCTCTTCCCCAGATCCCAACACACTGCCTCTCTGATTCTACAGGGAAAAGTGTGTTTATGGCATTCACTGGTGACTTACAGGACTTGGGCTGATCCCAAGGGAAAAATGTGAAACTGTTCATCCGAAGCAGATCCTGAATTGCTGCTCAGACCCTGGGGGGACCTGAGAGCAATGCCGATTGCAGAATATTAATTTACTTTTTAAAACTGCTTTCCTCAAAAGCAATCACACGGAAGCTCTTAAAATCCCCAAACTGTCATGGCCTATCTGAGCATCATTGGTCTATTTGGACATCATTTTAAGCTTCTTCATTAAAATAATATTCTCATAATTATACTGACACAGAACTATTGTGTCCTGTTTGATCAAGAATTGTAAGATTAAGAAAAAACATCCAAATTAGACTATTTTAGTAACTTTCTATGTAAAATGGTCTGGAGAAAGAAACATGTCAAAAAATAACTTGCTGATCTGCTGCCATATATGGTATTGGACAAAAATCACAACTATAAAGAGGAAAAAAAAATTCTTAACCATGACTTCAGCCAGGCCAACATGGTAAATTTGTAAACTTGGAAAATTTTATTTTCAGTCTCCTCAATTCCTCCCCCCACCACATACCTCTTTGAAACCACTTCTGTTTTGAATACCCAGTTGCTTCATTCTGTCTTCCCCACTGCTTACAACTCACTCTCAAGAAGATCATTTATATCTATGTACAAATTTGGATCATTGCTATGATTTTCTCCCATGGGTATGTCTTTAAGCCTCATCCCTGACTATGGAAACAAACTGGTTGCCTGGTAAATAATTTCAGGGCATAGGTAGCTCACTGCGGGTGAACTCCTGGAATCATCTTTGAAAACACCAATAAGCATCGACTCTTGTTGGATGTATTGTGCTCAGTACCTTGTATTTATCTGCTAGGTCTGCCATAACAACATGCCACATATCAGGTGGCTTAAACAGAAGAAATTTAAAGTCTGGGGACTTTAGTGCAAGCCCAAGGTGTTGGCAAATTTGGTTTCTCCTGAGGCCTCTCTCCTTGGCTTGAAGATGGCCTCTTTCTCCCTGTGTTTTCACATGGCCTTTTCTCTGTGCACATGCATTCCCTCATGTCATGTCTCTTCCCCTTCTTATGACATCTGTCCTGTTGCATTGGGGCCCCACCCTTGGCCTCATTTAACCTTAATTATCTCCTTAAAGTGCCTCTCTTGACTTTAACGCATGAATTTGAGGGAGGACACAACTCAGTCTGTAACATGCCTCTATTTCTGCCCTCATCACTCTCATCATGCCTGAACGTTGCCTTTGGGAAAATACCTAAACCTGATGCCTACTGCATGTCATACTTTGTAATGTGTCATCTGGTGGATTCCTGGGTGAATTGGCTGGTATATTCCACCCCAGTGAAGCCACTGAGAGATAAGTGCCAGCCTGTTTGTATTGCCTTGGTTCGAATCTCTTCTTCTCTTTAGGATTAAAGGAAGGGAATCTAAAAACAGCAACTTGAGCTATTGCTCCTCTTACAGGGTCTATTTGCCAGTTTGCCTCGATTTTGGAGGGAACTGTTGAGGTGGCAGCCACAGAGGAAGTCAAGGAAGTTGATAAAACAAAGACACTGTGTTTGTCAATATCTCTTTTCCCTCAATTGATTCATTCTCTGTCCTCCTGCTTTGTTCTCTGTTGAAGAGAACCACATTTTCCAGGTTCCCCTGCTCTCTGGCTCCTGGGCTGGTCTAACCCATGGGACACACTGGTGAAAGGTGGAAGGGTGGGAGTCAGAGACATGTCAAGGTATTTCTCCCACTCTCTCCACTTCCTGTTGTGCCTCTGACAATAGCAGTGTCTCTTCCAGAGCTCCAACTTATGCAGGGTGGCCCCTCTCTCAGCGTGTCTTGCTTCTGAACTTGACAACTCCAACTCCCCCGATTATGCCTCCAGCCCCACAGGGAGTAGGAGCTTCCTGCCACTGCTAATCTCTGGGTTGTCTCACTGACCCTTTTTGTCTTCTCAGCTCCCTCATTCTGCTGTAAGCAATTTCCTGAGTCAAATTCTTCATGCTCAAAAGTTCTAAAGCAGTTCCTGTTTTTTAGATGATATAATCATCATTGAAATAATCCTTACCTCAGACAGTAAGGATTAAAGGAGAGAGAGAGCGCTCAGCATGTAATAAGAGCTCAAATATAAAAAAAATAAAATCTCAGAAATAATGAGTCTTATTGATAATATGTTATTCTGAAATTGAACCATTAGATATACTTCAATGCAAAATTCAACAATATTTCAAACCGGGCTCTGACACCCAGTTTCACAGTTCTGAGGCTTTGGTGGTCTTTTTATTTGTTTATTTATCTCTCTCTTTGAAAAAATCAATGTTATTAAGATAAAATTTATAGACAATAAATATACCTATAATAAGTGTATAGTTCAATAATGTGTGCATCCATGTAATACGATAATCAAGATATAAAACCTTGCTATCACCCCCAAACGTTCCCTGTGCCCACTCTTACTGCCAATACTCTCTCCTACCTCCAGCTGTAGGCAACCACCGATTGACTTTCTGTCACTGTAGATTAGATTTGCCTTTTGTATAATTTTATGGAAATGTGACTATTTACTATTCTTTTGTGTCTACCTTCTTTCATTCAGCACGTTTGAGATTCATCTATGGTATTGCATGTATCAGTCTTTCATTCTTCTTTATTCATGCTTAGTATTCTATTTTATGAGAAAACTGCAATTTGTTTATCCATTCACTGTTGGTGTGCATTTGGGTTTCCAGTTTGGGGCTATTACGAATATGCTCTGCTTTGCGTACTCATGTGCAACATTTCATAGTCATGTGTTTTAATTCTCTTGACTAAATACCTAGGAGTGAAGCTGCTGAATCAAATAGTATGTATTCAACTTTGTATAAAACTAGCAAACTGTTCTTCAAAGTGTTTGGATCTTTTTACACTGTGATCAGCAATGTGGAAAACGTCTGGTTGCTCCCCATCCTCTCCAATGTTTGGTATTGCCAGTCCTTTTAATTTTAACCATTCTTAAGTGTGCACAGTGTGTCTCTTCATATTGGGAGGAGAAAATCTTTACCAGAGTTATCCTAAGAGACTTGGTCCATTGGCTAGAGCTGGGTCTCATTGCCATGCCATAGCTGCAAGGGAAACTGAGAAAGCCAGGCCTGGCATGTTCAGTCTCTAGAGTGGGAGATGGCTTCTGCTAGCAGAGAAAGGAAATGGAATAAGAGTTAGCTGGACAACCTACCAGTGCTGGACACTCAACCAGTGCTTCCCTGGCACGCCATGGCTCTCTGTTGAGATCAACTGCAAGCTGCGGCATGCAGTGATAAGGACTTGAGAACTAAGTTCCTTTGAAGGAGGATGAGCAGAAATCAAGACAGCCTCAAGTTTTGAGCTTGGGTTACTGGGGACAGGTGACCTTGATGGGGAAGGTGTGGAGCCAGGTTTGATTCACACAGTGCTTGCAGACCCTGACTCCTTTGACCCACTGCCCTTCCAGTGGTTCCTGAGATTTTGAAGTGCCCTTTGGGTCTTTCTGGGTCTTGTAAGAACTCTAGAAGTTATCTGGAGGGGACAAAATTATTCCTAATCTGGAGAAATTGGAGAATGTATGAACCAAAATTGGTTGTGATCACAGTATAAGTTTAAGTAAGAGATATAGTAAGAATTTTTATGTACTTGTTTGTCTTATCTTGAAGTCCTGAAGAATTCTCTAGGCCTCTTTCCTATGGGGAGAGCCTCCTGGAATCACTTGCATTTGAATGAAAACCTCAGGAAAATCCAGGGAGAGACTCAGCAGTCGCCAGTGAGTTACTCAAGCCCAGTATTTGCAGAAGAAGATGACATCTGTCTTGCTAGTACATTTCAAGTAAATCATCTGCCCTTTTTTACAGGATGTTTCCAATGACAGTGACAATGTAACGATATAAAGCAACTGTTAAAGTCCGTATCACAACATTAAAAATATAATAGGAAATGATCTCCATTAACCAGATATTGATCTCCATTTTTACTTATTCAGATAAAAAGGGCTATTTGGATTAGTAATTATGTTTTTGGCATTTCTCAGAGTTTGAAATTACTTACTGGAAGCAGCTTAATGAATTCAAATGCTGTATTCTAAATTCCTTATTATCTATAAGCCATGGCTCAACATGGATAATGGAAATGCTGCACGGGTAAGTAATGACTTGGGATGGAAAGTCAACCCTTGGAATCCAGGGTGGATTTTTAGGGTTTTGGTATCAGCTTCTTAAGAAAACTTTAGTGGACTTTCCATGTACCTAAGATGGACTTAGAAGTTTTAGTTTATTTTCTTTTCACTTCCATTATTATGGAGCTGTTTATTTCTGGGAAAACTCTAGCATTTACTTCAAGTCTTGCCAAGGATATGTTTGCCTTATTTAATTTATGCAGTGTGCTGCAGTTAAGTTTTCAAGTTTTATTATGCATACAACCATGCATCTAACTGTGTGTGCATGCGTGTGTGCATGCATGTGCATGCAGAAAAAGAAAAACAGTCTCAAAATCGCCTCAAGAAGACACTTAATATCCAGCCAGTAATGACATATAAGAGACAACTTTTTAATGGGGAAATAGATAATTATGAGCATAAAAACAGCACTTTTGAGCTTCCGTGTCCCAAATTATCTGGCACACAGATACACACGCACACACACCACTCCTGCACGTTCTCTGTATCACTTTGAGATAAGGGAGATAAATGTTTCCCAAACAACCCTCTCTCTACATTCCATTTACAACACCAGCTTGGATTCATTACTGTACTGCTTTAAAAATTGACTCTGAGGTGTGTGTGTGTGTGTGTGTGTGTGTGTGTGTGTGTGTGTGTGTGTGATGCTAGATGACACTCTTCACATCTGATTACAACTGGCTTCATGTGCTTTGATCAGAGAGGAATGAGGCTTCTTGCCCTAACAGGACCAGCTCTAGGCAAAATTTTATCACTGTTGTGTTTTTAATTTTGCCCCTTCTTTCTGCCCCCACTCTCTTTCCCAATGTTCTGATCACACACACTTCTTCCTGCTTCATCACTCTCCATTCCTTCCTCCATCACTAGTGGGAAAGAGGTCTGATCAACTATCAATTCCTACCGTAGGCTGGTTGGTTGGCTCAAAGCAATGATCCTCCACTTCTTTCCACACAACACACATGATGGATGCCACTCATGTCAGACACACTGCTGAGTGCATGAAGGGTCATGGATAATGCCCAGCCCACTGGGTATACCCCCTTTTCTGTCACCAACTTAAAAGACAATCTAAATTTAGGTGAGTTAGAGAAAGCTATTGCAAGGGATGATGTTGAATACTGCCTTAATTTACAAAACTAAAATAAATCAATTTGCAAGGTCATCACTTTAAATGCAATTAGTGACAGATGACCTATGGTCCCACTTGACCACTGTAAGCCCTTAGGTGGGCCATTCTCCATTTGCCTTTCCAGATCTTCTTTCCACCCTTCCCCAGCCTGCTTTTGCCCTGGGACGGCCCCCTTTTGTCACTGCTTCAGCTGCATGCCTTTGCCCTCTGGCTTCCTGTTGGGTCTGACCAGTGGGAGATACCATCAGTATATGGGAAGGCAGGAGGAAAGACAGGTTGATGTATTTGTTTTCATCTCTTTCTCTGCTGGTCTGGGCTCCTCTTTCAAAGTCCACTCAACTCCTGATGGGCATCCTGTTTCCATATCTGCAACCTGAGTTGCATCTACAGCTCTCTTGGGGATCCAGGAATGGCTCCTGCCCCACCAGGGGAGGAGGGAGGAGGGATGAGGGATGGAAGCCTTCCTGTTGCTATTCCCTGGAATTCTTAACCAGAATTGTTGGTCCCCTTTAATGTTGTCCGTATCTTTGAAATAGTCCCCGAATAAGAATGTCAACATGCCATCTTTTTCCTGCCAGGATTCTAATTTCATAGTTGAGAACAAATTGCTTAGTTAATTACCCCTCCCAGGAGTTCTGGTGTTGAATAGGACAGTGTTGTTGACAGAATAAAGGCTGAAAATGCTAATCCCAAAAAAGAATATTTCTCAAATGGTGGAAGTTTAGACTTTTAGCAACCAAAGGAGATCTATCTGGGTGCAAGACAGGTTCTTCAGTAATACTATCTGGATGGCCCTCTTCTTCATAAGCACTTATAACACATTTTTCTCTCCACACTTTTGCTCATACTGTTCTCTTTTACCAGATACTCTCCTTCTATCCATTTTTTAAAGGATCAAACTTACTGCCAAGAATTCATAAAGCATTTCTTGATCCATATTTTTTCCTCCTTAATCCTCTCTCCAAGAGTTTATACTAATCCTTCAGGAAATACACACACATACACATCTTATGAGGCTTGTAATTTTCACATTCTAAAAATATAACTATCACTATTTGCCAGATATAGAACTTAGTTCATGTTCTGATTTTGTGCCTCTATAAACTGACATTATAGCAAAGTACTTAAAAGGGTGCCCTTAATTTTGGAATCGGATGGACTTGGACTCATTAGCTCATTGTATATGTATACATTATGTAACTTTTCTACACCTTAGTTTCTTGGAAGGAAAATGGGGATAACAATATTTTCATGGAGTAGTTGTGAAAGTTGAATGGGATTTTTTCCTGCTGTTTAAGCATAGTGCATGTTGCATAGCAAATGCTAAATAAACATTAGCTAAAGAAATACAAAGAATAAATTGTGTTACTTCCATTGAGCTCCTCAAGGGGAACAGCCAGTCTTCACATCTTCCTGTTCTCCTCAGTGGAAGTTCAATATGTATTCAGGATGGATGGATGGATGGATGGATGGATGGATAGATAGATGGATGGATAAATGGGGCTGACCTCAAATAGAAATTTCTTTAGGCCATTCTGACACTACCTGGCAGAGATCATGTTTTTAAAATTTCCAGGCTGGCTATGGCATTGCATACCTGTAGTCCCAGCTAGTTGGGAGATTGAGGTGGAAAGATTGCTTGAGCCTGGGAATTTGAAGCCAGCTTGGGCAACATAGCAAGACTCCAGAAAACAATAAATAAAAAAAAAAATTTTTGACCAGTCCTTTGTACATGAATTTTTTTCTGCTTAATTTATTCATATCATGGATGCACATTCTTGTATTTACAGGTTCTTTTTAAAACTTTTTTTGCTTTAATTATATTTAGCAAGGAATTTAAGTTCCGTCCTGCATGTTATTCCACATCGTCATCATTCTAGCTCTTCCAGAGCTTCAGGCAGCTATGAATCCTCCTTGAGGATTGTTTTTGGTTTCTTTAAAAACAAGGGGTGCACTTCCTGTCAAAGTCGTCAGCAGGAGAGAGATTATTAGCTGACTAAATATTTCCACAACAAAAGTTGGGAAATTTAACCCTGAGGCTATTGGCATTTCGAATCACTCTCTATGGATCAACAATTAGGCCAAGTTCATCTATCAGTTATGAAACATCCCATAAAGAATTTTGACTTTTATGTTTGCCAAGCAGCAAAACAAACTGAAAAATGTGGAAAACACCACACACAAGCCTGGGTTATTTCTTTCTATATCTGTTACTATTTTCCCTCTTAACAAGTCAGAAATCATTTATTTCAATATATTTTTTACTACCTACTATGTGTTAGGCACTCTGTACATCCATTAAAATGATTCTTTCAAAATGAAAAATGTAGTTCAATTAGAATAATTGCATGCATTATTTGGCAAAAGTAGATTCTTTCTTTTGGCCAGGATAGTCTCATCTGTAGTTGAATTTATCAGCAACAATGGCTTCAGTTTTCCCAAAACTGGGAGAGTGGACAGTTCATGGATTTTGGAGTTACTTTTAATCCTGACTGCACAGTTACCAGCACCATGGTTGAACAAGTTCTTTCATCTGTACGAGCCTCTTTCTTCCACTAAGAAATGGGTATAATAATGCCTACCTCACCATGCAGATTTAAGGAATGAATTCAGTGGTACAAATGTCCAATAAATGTCTGTTTCCTTTATTAATTTGTGACTAGGATGAAACTAAGACATCTAGGACAGGCTGGAACAAAAGCAAGCACTAAGAACCTGGATTTCAGCTTATTTATTCGATGAATATGACAGCAGAACCTTAACCCAATGCATTTCTCAAATCTTCTATTCCTATGAAAGAAATAAGCTAGGCATTGATATGAGATTATTGAAACTTATCTTTTGATGACAGGCAGGAGGAAAAGTCCTTGTCTGGGCTCCTGTATATACACCTCCCTTGGATTAGTAGATTAGCAAAATTAAAGTGATGGTCAAAATAACTGCTTGGTGCTCAGGTTCTAAATATATATATAAAGTTCTGAGACTTTTTGTCTTTTTCTTCCAACTTAATGGAAATGCTGACAGCCTCTTCTGAGGGAATCTCCTTTGAATGAGAATGGTAATATGCCCAGGGGCCCAGGTCTTGCAGGTGGGTATTGAGAAGCACATCATTCAGGGTACTCCTTGCTAACTGTGGGAACCAAATCAGGCTAGCTTAAGTAGAACAATAATTTCCTAGAAAACTATTGGAAAACTCAGAATAGTGATAAGATCCTGGAGAACCAAGCTCAGAAAATGTGCAGAAACCAAAGGAGGTTGGGCACCATCAAGATCCTATGACAGGAATAGTCTTTTTGAACTGCTGCCACCAGCCTTGATACTCCTGGACACTTGCCTCTCTGCTGATAGACTTTAAACTCCAGCAAAGCTATCAGGATTAATCTCTAACTGCTTCTGTACAGATGTATCACATTCTTGAAATTCGAAATCCTTGGTGGGAGAATCTGGCCAGTTTATGTCACATGTGTATGTGTGTGTCACATGACATACCTGCCACGGAACTGGGATGTGGAGCAAGATCTGTAATAGGGATGGGGGAAGAGGAGCAGTGACTTCAACCTATCATGTTTCTTAAAAATAGGTAGGATGTTACAATGCCCAGCAGCTAAAAATAAGTATCTGTAGAAAGTTCATCTCATCTTTTCCCTATCCTGTTGTTTCTCCAAGTTACTGCAGTGGCTGGTCCCAGCTATCATAGGATATGCTTTTCTTGTGAGCAGACACGCAGGCATATTCTGTTCAAGGAGTAAAGCCACATTTTGATGAACATGGACGTAAACCTTCTGGAATGATCAGGCTATGCATCGTGCTTTTATGTGACTCTGGCTTCTGAATTCTTGTCATGGTCAGAGTGGAGCCTGGTAAGAATACAGAAAAGCACTTCCAGAGAAGTGAGAAATCCACAGTGGAGACATTGCCTACTGACTTGCTCAAGAATGGAAAATGGGATATAAGCTGCTGAAGTGTTTGAGCACATCATCCTAAAAGCTTCTCGTTTAATTTTAGGCACCGGAAAATGGTTGTTTTTTTCTTCATTTGGGCCACAGAGGATCAGTTTTGCCAAAGAAGGAGAAGCAACTAAGATGCAAAATTTCAGCCAAATGAAGAGCACTTTGAATTGTTCCTTCATAATGGACGAAATAATTCATTATCTTTAGAGTTGGTCAGGCTTGGGTTGGAATCCCAGCCCTCAAACACTTTCTAGGAGGACAATCTTTAGCCAGTGACTAAAGCCTCCCTGAGCCTCAGTTTCCTCATCTATAAAACAGAGAGAATGGTGTCCCTAAAAATGGATGGTTGTTTGGATTAAAGATGGCCTATGTAAAGCCCCCAGTCACAAGACTGCTCAGTGTTTGTTCTTAAAACTCACCTACTCTTTCTTGCTCACAAAAGCAAATAGAGCAGATAGCACACTTACTCCCCTGTAAAGCACAAAGTTATCAGAAGTAATGTGAATGAAAGTCAAAGGTTAGGCATCAACAATGAAATAAAACAGCAGCATGGAGGAGAAATGGCATTGAACTCAAGCAAAGGGAAGGCAGAACTGTGGTATCAGCATAATCCCTGTGTCAGTACTAAAGCCACTTAGCATTGAAGTCACTGGAGATGAGAACAAGGGAGGAATCCTAAAGACAAGAGAAGTGATATTTGCAGTGCACATACCTTGCTCCAAGTCAGGTGCTTTACACACAGTGCAGTACTACATTTAAACTACATAACAGCCCCATGAAGTATGTATATTATTATCTTCACAGTATAGATAATGAAATAGAGGTGCAGAGACACAGTGAGTGGTGAACTAGAGTTCCTTCTGACCTCAAAGGCCTTGCTTCCAAGTGACGCAAAAGAAACTCAGCCCTAGAGGTTGTACCATTTCCACTCAAGATAGCAACCAGCTTGAGGCAGGAATCAGCACCATTGTAAATTTGGAGACTGGGTCCGTTGCCAGCTGTGTTCCTATCAATTCTAATATGATTAGGCAGGGAGAGGAAGTGGTCCATCTGAATAAACATGAAGGCTCCACTGTATCTATGTAGATGAGAGGTGGGCAAGATACCGTATCAGCAAATCCAGAAGGCTCCATTCCCACTTTAGTGCTCTTAAGAAAAATAAATTAAAAAATAGAGATAAAGCAAGAGGATAACTGCATGTCCCTTCAATATCAACCCTGGGCATTAACTGGCTCGCCCAAAATCGTATTTAATTATCTAGGACAGGAGTCGACAAACTATGACTGGCAGCCATATGTTTTGTAAGTAAAGTTTTATTTGAACACAGCCATATCCATTTGTTTATGTATTATCTAAGGTTATTTTCATGTTTCAATGCTAGAATTGAGTACTTTAGCAGAGATCCTGTGACCTGCAAAACCAAAAGTATTTCTACCTGGCTTTATAGTTTGCTGACCCCTGACCTAGGAGAATGTGCTTGTGTTTGAATTGGCTATTTCCTATCTGATTAAACCCCAGATGTTCTGAGTTATAGATCTTCTAGTCAGTTTCCGTAAGGGATAAAAGATAACCAGAAAGCTACAGCTTGACTGCCCTGTAAGACATTAACCCCCTCTTTTTTTTTAATTAGCAAATTTATTTTAATATCTCTTTGACTGACCAACTACATACGTTTTCTTCCTCTAATTTTTCCTGGAAGCAGCTTTACCATCCTACTGCTTCCTTCGTTAATTATTAAGTTGAATAGATTTTTTAAATTTGTATTCATTCTATTTTGTATGAGTCATGGTTTTACATTTTTGGAAGCTATGCTTTCACAACTCCAGGGCATACCACTGAATGCAACATGAATGGAGAGGGCGGCAACTCTCGGTTTAGGGAGAGTGGCACTGGTAGCCAACCCCACTGGTGCCCACTACAGTATGAACCTCCTTAATTAACACAACAACTCTATAAGGTTTGTTAACCTACAACATGGGGAAATGAAGATAATAGCAATACCCAACTCATAGGGTGGTTTTGGTGGTCAAAAAAAAAAAAAATTCCAGTAAAGTATTTAGCCCATACTTAGCACTTAATACTTGTCCATTAAATGCTAGCTATGATGATTATTACTGACGGTACTACCCTACATATTAGTGTTTCTCTGGCTGCACGTTGCACTTGACTAAAGAGACAAGTAACTTGGTTTTGCAGGACCATACATCCAGATGAGGTGGGGAGTTGGCCTCATCCTTCCTCTGCTGTGTAAATTGAGGAAGAGACTATAACTTCCTCACCTTTGTGCCCCTGCTTGCCCAGAAAAGCACCTGATACATGGTACATAGTCAATAAAAGTTTATTGACCTAAATTACCAGCATGTTGATGGGAATGATAAGTAAATATGACTGGCAAAAAAAGTCATGATCACCTATAAAAATAGTAATGTATCTGATTTGGTGGTACAGGTGGAGGCCAGGTTGGAGCAGAGACCTTGAGTTGTATAGCCTGAGGCTACTTTTCCTCTTTACAACTATACAATGAGATGAAGACAACATTCCGAACACAGCTTGAATGGGCAGAAGTACAGGGATGTCTTCTTCCTTCTGTCATTGGAATCTTCCTCTGTTTCTGTGGGGAAATGGAAAATTAGACCTGTTCCCCTTCTACCCCTGGGGGCACAAAGCTGGCCGGCTTTATTACATTACAGGAGCTGCCTAGCTCAATTGCATTGACAAGGCATGCCAGGCCTGTGCACACATCCAGATCTTTCTAATCCCTTTAGTTCCATCACCTGGACATTTTATTTGAAATTGATTTTTAAATGTCTGAGTAATTGAGGTTTATGTGTAGTTGCCTCTTTGAAACAGGGGTAAGCTGAGGCTGCTTGTATCCTCATTAAACACTGATTAGAAGTGATTGCATTACTGGAGGCCTCAATTTGTGCCATTTCTGAGGGCTCCCATTAGAGAGCGGCTTCCACACTTGGCAGACCTGGGCGTCTGGAGAGAAGAAACAGTACAGAGTTGGGCTCTGCGTCCCCTCCTGCATTGTCTGCAGATGACCATCTCTAATGGGAGGCTGTTTTCCAGGACTTCTCTCAGGCTCCATCTCTGGGGCATGTATAAGCCACCAGGCTCTGGTTTTGTTCTGGAGACATAGGACTTAGGAATAAAGTTTTGGGGTTGGAAGACTAGTGTCTTTTGGTGCTGATTTTGTAAACTTGACCAAGTCCTAGAGCCTTTGTCTTACTCTATTTTGTTCTCCCATGTCTTACTTATACCCTGTATGTGTGACTCAGACTTGCTCTTTACCAAAGACATTGGCCTTCAGAGTTGGTGTGGATAAGGCCTACTGGGGGACAAAAAAGACCAAGATGAAAAATTGTGATCTTAAATTAACATCCTCTGCGCCTCTATGCTCTTGAGAGTAGTTTTACCACTGCCCATTCCAGGAGGAATAGAGTTTGAGAGTTGGAAGTAAGCTGGGGATCCAAACTTATTTGGATTTGAATAAGATCTGGGTTTGAATCTTGGCATTAAAGGCAGGGTAGTAATGAATACAATCCTGAGTCTCCCTTTTGTTCAGTTCCTTTATCTGTGAAATGGGACTGTCAAAGCCTACCTCAAAGGGTGAGTGGGAAGACTGGATAAAATAAGGTGTATACAGGGCTGGGCATAAAAGAGTTCAGCCAACCTGAGGTCACTTAGAAATGATCTCACCTGGCTCTTGCAGCTTTTTATTTTGTTTTTCTTTGCTTTGGATTCTACACTATAAATCATGACCTCTGAGTTCCATGAAAAGGCAAAATTCTGTAGTAAAAAGGAAGGCTAAAAGGTAGGAGTCTGAGACCTCTGGCGTCTCCTGCAGCATACACTATCTAGAACAACTCACTTTTTGGCTACATATTGGGGTTTTATGTAATATTTCCCATTTAAAAATATACTGCTTTGAAAAGAAAAATGGACATTACGACTGCATTAGAAAATCCACGGAGTCCTCAAGGTAAATAAGAACTCTGATTTCCTGTCACCCTGCAAAGCCCTCTCAGCACACCAAGTGGCAGAAGCTCCTTGACATGTATGGGAATAAATTTGACAGCCAATCTGGACTAGTGCATCACTCAAGCTATCACTACAGAGAAGGAAAGAGGCACACAGATTCAGGTAATTCAGGGGGTACGCCTCTAGTATTTGGAGTTCCTCTCTTCTTTTAGGCCAAATCCCAGAGCAGCAGATCTCCACCTGATCTTGGTTTTCTTAAAGTTGTCCCTAACACCTTGTTAATCTCCATTCCAGCACCTCACACTGAACTGAGTGTTAGGTAGGAATTCAACAAGTGTTGGCCAATGGAGGAGTCTCTATTTGAAGTAGATAAAGCCTCGTACTCATGGCCTGTGTCACTCTGCTCCGAAAGGCCCATAGAGTGCATATTCTATGTGAACTTGTGTCCAAAAGAACTCAGGAGAAGCTGACTGAGGGAGGACCCCACAGAGGAGCGGGTGCTTGAGATGGACCCCGCCAAAGGTTAGGACTCAGAAGGGGAGAGAGAAGACAAGCCACTGTTGGCAGAGCCCAGAGTAACCACTAAAGTGAGAGGCAGGACTGAGCAGAGTGTGTGGCTAAGAAACAGATTTCCAGGCTGGGAGTGAATGAGATTCAAGATAAATGGGATAATACATCTTCCTAGATGGTGCCAGAAAATGCTGGGTCCCTGCCCTTACTTTTCATCAGAGGAATCACAGTCATCATTAAACAGTGCAAACAGAGATCTTCTCCTCTAGTATTTAACCAGGGATCTGTGCCCCTTTCTAGAAATGGAGAGAGATAAGTAGAGGGAAAAGGTTAGGCCACTACTTACCACACAAATTAGTATGTGCCAGACAATTTACTAGACACTGTATCAAAACAGGGCTCATCGAATTCACAGAGTAAATCTATTGATACATTCAGTTATTCATTCCAAATAACTGTATTCAGAATTCAGTTGTCCTGGGCTCTGGCAATGCAGCAGTGCATAAAATACCCCCAGGTCCCCATCTTTGCAGAACTTGTGTTTACAAGAGAGAGAATAATAATAAATAAACTGTCACTTGATAAGCATTAAGAAATATGAGGTAGACTGCTTATCCCTCTCTTGGAGAAGAGGAGACTGGGGTATGGAGAGCTTACACAAAATGCCCAGGGTCATCCACAGTCAACAGCAAACCCAGATATAAGTGTCTTCGAATCCTGTGCTTTTAACTGGTAAGTTCTTCCATTCTTTTCATTCTTTTGGACATTGCATAGCCTTTTACCTTGAAATGCTCCCCTGATTTAAGCCAAAGGAACCAGTCAATATCCAGCAAAGGCCTTTGAGAAATGTAGCAGGCCCTGTGCCTGCCCACAGGAGGGTTTGGAGCTCCGTGGAGTCTACCTCTTTCTGGAGCCCTGAACACTACTCGATTTCTCTTCTTCAGAACAACTCACACTATAGCTTTTAGCCAGCTCAGCTCTAAGTATTAATTTGCTGCTTCTGGGCCACTGTGGTGTCACTGTGACTTAATGACCTAATTTCCATACAGTTTTTCTGGTTCAGTCACTTACTTGAGCCTTTGAGTATTTCTTCCCCTCCTATTCCACTTCTTTGGAAAGACACTTGCTCATATCCCAAAGCAGAAGCAAACACATTAGAGTTCAAATCTATATAATTAGTGCAAAGAGTTTCTACTACGCAGGCTTAGTCATGGGAGTTGGCTTCCCAGTTGTTAATAGAGGTTTAATCTGAGGAATTTTGCAGTTAAAAACCAAGAAGGGATTTCTTCTGAAAGTGAAGAGCATCTAACCCCATAATAGAACAAATGGGGTATAGTTTGTTTCAAAATGATTCCAAGTGATTTATGTAAAGAGCCACTTAGAGAAAAGGGATTACATCTTTCTCCTCTCATGATAAACAAATGTCTCTGAAATAAAACAATTTGGCAGCATCTCCTCTTCTGACCCCAATGGGTAGTTCAATGTGAGTGTGCATGTATTTGTTTGTCAAGCAAGTGATAAGAGGTTAAACCTCTTATTATTTTTATTACTTATTATTACTTATTATTATGTCCTCTTAATTATTTTTCTTTGTTCATCAAAATGTGACATGCATGTGGAAGTCATCTTCTTCCTGAAGAGAAATCTTTAAAATAAACAAAAAAGAAAATTCTCCTTCCGCCTTAGCACTTCTTTTTAGAAAGAAAAAAATCATAAGAAAAGTGCTAAGACAGGCAATATTTTTAGAGCAAAAACTTTGTGTTAGACCCAACATAGAACATTCAAAAATCAGTGTCTCCATCTTCAAAGATTGTCTTCAGAGACAGTGTCTCTGACCTCTTAACTGTAAGAGACAGGCCCACAAATTCTGTAGAGAATATCAAGGAAGATGTTGGATGAATAAACTGAAGGCAAAAGGGTGTCTGTAGGATCTCCCAGACTAGCAGATACACCCTTCTCAGTGTGCCTGCAAAAGGTCCAAAAGAGGACCCAAGCCCATCGAAACCCACCTGCTCACCCTCAGAGCCACCAAAATTGTTGACACTGTCTTCTCCAATGACTTTCGAGTGCAGATGGAATAAACGCTTCATCTCTCCTCCCAGCCTTCAAAGCTTCCAGAGCCAGGATTCTACCTCCCTTCCTCCTTTTTGAACTTTTCAAAAAATGTGCCCCTTCTCTGTCAGGTAACTCAGGCTTCATCCACTTCAAGACATCGCTATCTTCCATATTCTCTGTATCTTCTCCTACTCTTGAACTTCTCATATTCTCCCCACTCGAAATATTTTCTGTCTTCAATACTCCTCCAATTTTTGAATACTCAAAGGCTATCAAAGTGACGTGCCTACATCATAATCCAACATTCACACCTCTTAGAAATTTACATGGAGTCTCTCCTGGCCTCCCCTGTTCTACTCCACTACATAGCACATTTGCAGCATTTAGCAAATTCTGCCCTCTGTGGGTATGGTTCCATCTGTGTCACTGTCTCCAGACAGTGAACCTACCAAGGACAGACACATATCTGACTCATCTTGACATCTCCCATATTCCTAGTACATTTCTCACTACATGACCACACACAAGACATTGGTTTAGCTGAATTCCAGAGGTAAAGGACAACCTCAAAATGGTAGCTGTGTGAGGGTAATATTGGCCCAAATGCTCATCTATGGGAGAGTGCCTGAATAAGTGGCCTGTAGTCACACAATGAAATGTATAATACAGAAGTGAAAATAATTGAGTTACAGTTGCATGCAGTGGTCTGAATGAATCACAGGAATATAATATCAACAAAAAATAACTCTCAAAGGATTACGTACAGCATGACATTATTTAAACTTGAAAACATTCTAAATAAAAGATATGTGTTTAGGCATGCATGAATATTTAATAGAACAATATAAAAAGGAAGGGAAAAGAATGATGTGCCCAAAATTTGGATTGAAGAAAGCAGGAGATGTGCTGCTGGGAAATACCATATGGTTAGATGTAGGTTATTGAAAGATTCTAGCTTTTGTTTTTGGTGGTAGATTTGTGCATGCTCATTAAAATTTTTTAAATCAACTAAATAATAAAAAGTAGGCCAGACATTAGCCAATGATGAAAGTGTGTCATGAGTCACAGATTCTAATTAATTTAATTGTGTGCACCTGAGGTCTGTTTAAACAACAACAAAAAACAAACTCTTGACACTTAGCCATTTATAACATTAGGAATTAGAGACCATCCCAGTCTCTTGTGGAACATCTTATTTTGTTCTTAGGGAAAGCAGAGAAGCAGGGTTTTTCTCAAATTCTCCTCCAAAATGATCTTCACTGACCCTCCTATGTCACGCACACATAGCATCCCTTTGTCTTCTTCATCTCCTTCTACTGAATGCACAAGTGCGAGCAAGATTCCCAATGAGAGCGAAGATACTAATTGAGTCACCCAGGACTACATTTATGCATTTATTCATTCAGCAAATATTTATTTATCAGGTACTGTGCTACATACTACATATAGAGAGGCCTTCAAAAGTAACGTGAAGCCTTTCCTCCTAGAGCTTATGGACTAATAGAAAAGATAGGCAGTGCATATATGCACACAGAAACACATTCATTGACTACGTAATTATAAACTCTGGAAAGCTCAGTAAAGAAGAACAGAACTGGTGCCAAGAGAGAACAATGAGAATGTTGTTTTTTGTTAATGTTTAAGGTAACTTTTTTTTGAGAAGGAGATTTGCTCTGTTGGCCAGGCTCGGGGTGCAGTGGTGAAATCTCAGTTCACTGCAAGCTCTGCCTCCCGGGTTCATGCCATTCTCCTGCCTCAGTCTCCCAAGTAGCTGGGACTACAGGCGCCTGCCACCACACCAGGCTAATTTTTGTTGTATTTTTAGTAGAGATGGGGTTTCACCATGTTAGCCAGGATGGTCTCGATCTCCTGACCTTGTGATCTGCCCACCTCAGCCTCCCAAAGTGCTGGGATTACAGGCATGAGCTCCTCGCCCGGCCAAGGTAACATTTTTAAGAGAGGATAGCAATGCAGGAAAAAACTGATGCTACTGGGAAGGCCTGAAGGTCACCATCTGCGCCTC
This sequence comes from Piliocolobus tephrosceles, assembly GCF_002776525.5. NCBI lineage: Eukaryota > Metazoa > Chordata > Mammalia > Primates > Cercopithecidae > Piliocolobus > Piliocolobus tephrosceles. Next base: position 22,041,965 of record NC_045442.1, read on the forward strand.
TGCCTGGATAGGCATGTCTGTCAGTTTAAGGAGTGTTGTCAGAAATGACTTGGCTGAGGTGTTGTAATGGGCTTATAAGGTTCTCATCAGCCTTGCCAGCAAGGCTAATGTTTTTTATCAGCAACATTCTGGTTCCTGTTCACTGTGACTAGGGAGAAATGCAAGGAGAAGGATAGGACATCAGGACACAGAGGTGGTCAGAGGAAGAAATATGGATTTATGACGGGTTTGGTGGAGGAGTCATGGGGTGTTTTAAGCAGGGAAGTAACATGTTCTCATTTGCATTCTCAAAATGATCACCCTGGCTGCTGTGGGGAAAATGAAGTGAACAGGGGTGAATGTAGAACCAGGAAGACCAGTTAGGGGTGCAGAAGTCTAGGGATAGATGATGGTGCCTTGGGATGGGGTGGTACCTATGGAGATGTGAAAGATAGGGTATACGGTTGGGGTATGTCTTGGAGAGAGAGTCAATACATTTTGCTAAAAAATTGAAAGTTGGAGAAAAGAGGAAACAAAAATTATTTCTACATTTTTGGCTTAAGAGACTAGGTGTTTTGTGGTACCATTTATAAAATTTAAAAGATTTGGGTAAAAGGAGAATGTGTGAGGAGAGGACATTGGAACGTGTTGTGTTTGGTTTTTTTTTTTTTTTTTTTTTTTGAGACAGAGTCTTGCTCTCTTGCCCAGGCCAGAGTGCAGTGGCACAATCTTGGCTCGCTGCAACCTCTGCCCCCCTGGGTTCAAGCAATTCTCCCACCTCAGCCTCCTGAGTAGCTGGGACTAGAGGCTTGCACCATCACACCCAGTTAAGTTTTATATTTTTGTAGAGACAGGTTTTCACCTTGTTGTCCAGGTTGGTCTCCAACTTGTGAGCTCTAGTGATCTGCCTGTCTCGGCCTCCCAAAGTGTTGGGATTATAGGCATGAGCCACTGTGCCTGGACTGTGTTTACTTTTGATAAGTTAAAATTGATATGCCCATTCTATATTTAAACAGAAATTCAGGTAAGAGATTGGAAATTTTACTTCTGAATTTTGGAAGAAATCTGGGCTAGAGACCTGCATTTGTGAGTTAACTATGGATAGGTGGTATTTAAAGTCATGGGCCTGGATGAGATGAGCTCAGGAGAGAGGCCAGAGAGAAAAGGGGAGGCCTAGGATGAAGCCCTCAGGCAGGCCACTACGTAGGGGTGAGTCATGGTAAGAAAGGGCAGAAAAGGACTACAAAGGAGCTACCTTTGAGGTGGGAGGAAATGTAGGAGAGAATAGATCTCTGAAATCAAGAGAAGAGAGGGTTTCAAGAAGCAGAGTCATGACTTGTCAAATGATGGCTGAGAGATGAAGTCAAGCAAGAAAATAGACATGCCTGTTGGCTGTGTTAATGCAGAAATGGCAGTTTTCCTTATGGGGTGTGGGAGCAGGAAACCCAGCCAAGGGAGAAGAGCAGATGAGGGAGTGGAGCTCTGCTAGGAATTACACTGTGTGGGGCATTTTACAAGCAAACAACTTAAGTATATCTTTAACAAGTCCATGGCATAGAAAAAAGTATGTTCTAGATTAAAAGAGATTTAAGACATGATGAAATGCAATGTATGAACCTTATTTGGCTTGTTGTTCAACTACCAAAATAAGAAGACATTTTGAGGATAATTGAGGAAATGTGAAGCTAAGTTGGATATTAGAGGATATTAAGGAATGTTTGTTACTTGTATTAGATGTGATAATGGTATGATTATGCAAGAAAATGCACTTATTTTTAAGAAACTGAAATAGGAGTAAAATGTCATTAGATCTGATATTTGGTTTAAAATACTACAGCAAAAACTGAAAAAGTAATGAAGAAAATATGACCTAAAGTTAACATGGTCTATACGATGAGCATATGGGGGATCATTATACAATTCTATGTTTGCATGTGTTTGAAATTTTTTCATTATAGAAGTTACAAAACAGGTGTACAGTGAAGGGGAGCAGAGAAATAGGACAGCAGCTAGAGGGGAATGCAGGTCAAAGAAAGCTTTTAAATTGTTGTTAAAGAAGAAACACTAGATCATTTCCATGATGACAATGATCTGAGAGAGGAAGAAATTGATGATACAGGAAAGATGGAAAATAGGTATGTCTCCAGGTTCCTAGGGGACCCAGGGGGACCTGATAAAGCCCAAGTGCACATGCTGGCCTCTGATCTTTGGAAACAGTAAAGAGAGAGAGGAGCACAGAGGCAGGTAATCTAAACTCACAGAGGTGGATTTGGTAGTGGATAAAATCATGCAGTTCCTCCAGGTCAATTATGCTTTCTCAATGACCCATGAGAAAAGATCCTCAGCTGAAGAACAGTCCACAGTGGCATGGAAAATGGGAAGAGGAAGAATGATGTGTAAAGTAGATCATTGTTGAAAAGTGGGAAAGTGTTGTTGGATTTCCAAGTGGTATTAAGGCTCCGTTAGAGATGCTGGGTGAGGAATTGCAATTGAGAAGTCAGGACTCTTGGTGGTTCTCCCCAGCAGCATCCATTTGCTCAGGTGAAGGCATAAAGAAATCAGTAATTGTCTCTAATTAGTTGGGAGCTTTGCTACACACACACACACACACACACACATATGTGTGTGTATATATGTATGTATATGTATATATGTATGTATGTATGTGTGTGTATATATATGTGTGTGTGTATATATATATATATGGAATACAATGCAGAAGCTAAGATGCCTGAAAGGAATATATGATGGAATTTACTCCAGTCAAGGAGGAAAGTAAGGACATGAAGGAGGGAGGTAATGGAGAGTGAGAAGTTAACTAAAGGGGTTGGAGAGCTCGATGAGGCCTCCACATTCACTGAGCAAATGCCATGTGCTTAGCACTGTTTGGAACATTTTATATATATTATCAAATTGTTATAGCAACCCTGAGAGATAGTTCTCATTATTGTTATTATTTGCCTCTTAAAGGGAAATGAACTGAAAGCACAGAAGTTAAGGAACTCGTGCTTAAACAGTCCCATAGCTGTTTAATGCTGGAATTTGAAGCCTGGTAGTCCAGGGCCAAAGCCTGAATTTACCCCCTAAAGACACAGCCTCATTTGTAATTTTTGGAGCACATATTATGAGGTAGATGAGCTGGAAAAGTCACAGGTGGTGGTCAGATAGTGACATGCTTGACATCGAGAGATCAAAAGTTCAAACATGGGGAAAAGGAGGTGGGGTAGAGAAAAGATCACTAGCTATGAGGAGATCAAGTAACTAAGAAGTCTGGGAGTTAAATGAAAGATCATCGCAGATATCAAGGCCTTCAAGGATAGTGGCAAGAGGTAAGGGAACAGATTTCTTTACAGCAGGATTTCTGAAAGAATGTTGTGGTGCCAATTTATTTTATGAGATGCCAAAAGGGAGAAGCATATGTTACATTCTCATATTTATTCACCATCCTTTCTTTCAGAACACATGTATTCTGAGAATCATAATATATTCCTAGGAATCTAATCCAAAAAACATTACTGCAGAGAAATGAGCTCCAAGACAAAGCCCAGGTCACATCCCCACCCCATTTCCCATGCCCACACATGCAACCCTGATCCCACTCAAAATTAACCAAGAAACAGCTATGGAACTGTTCATGCCCCACTGAGGGGCAAGCATGTGCCTTTGAAGAATTATTCATTACAAACTCTGGAAGCTTCCATCTTCCTTCATCTGAACAGTTTAGTCAAAACTACATTTCTGTTTGCCAGAAAAATCTAGCTGCAAGCCACTCTCCTAAAGCAATCCAGGCCTGCTTTTCAGGCTTCAGAGTTTGAGATGAGCCAGATGATTTCCAAGATAATCACCTGACCTTCCCCCTTACTGAAGCCAACCTGAATATGTGGTTTTTGAAGATTCAGCCACCATCAGTCGTTTACAATTATGGAACTCTGTGTTACCTTGTACTTAGAGACCTGGGCACAGTTCAAATAAACGAAAAGCAACCCAGGCTCTTCCTCCCAATTCTTCTGCTAATGGAAACCTTTTGAACTGAACTTTTGTTGGTTATTTGTTACTGTCATTTGCCGTTGTCTGCATCCAAGATGATGAGTTTGTGACTAAATCCACTTCTCCCTAAGCCTTAGTGGGAATTGAATTGACACTCAGGTGCAAACAGCCAGCGACTGAACACAGTACAATTCCAGCCACCATGATCCCATATCCAGCTTAATTTTAATCATTTGTAAACCATATGTAAGTGGTAAAGTTAAAGTCAGCGAAGAAAGGGGGTGATATTGGCATTATCAGGATTCAATAATTCCCTCAAGCAGCCCCCAACCTACCTTCTCACTGTTACACATCACTTCACCAATTGGAATGCATTTTGCTTCCACAGCTTCTTGGAATCTCAACCCAGCTTAGGATGGCCAGCTGTTATATTGTTGTGGACATATTATTACCAAGGGGCAACTATACACTGTGATTACATTTTTATTGGGCTTTCTAAACCATATTTCTCTCTCCTTTATATTTCCACCAAAACGGAGCTATGGAAAACATCTAATAAAAAATATTGAACTCCATTTCACAGCTTAACAATGTAAATGCTTATCAATAATTTATAGCAAATAAACCCAATGCCACTGGTTTCTTTATCATGTTCTGTTTTTCTAACATTATAAAAGAAAATAATACTCAAAGAAGCCATTATAAAATGAAATATCTCTCTAGCTGTCTTGTTAAATAGTCATTGACAGTGTGTCAGGAAACTATACCAAATACAGAATTAAGCTCATTACTCTTATAAATTCTGGTGTCAATGCAGGATGGACTTAGAAGCCTAAAAAAAAAAAAAAAAAAAAAAAAAAAAAAAAAAACCTGTGGAAGGAAGATATACTTTCTTTGACAGGGAACTTTCTTTTCTTTTTTGAGACAGAGTTTCGCTCTTTTTTGAGACAGAGTTTCGCAATGGTATGATCTTAGCTCACTGCAACCTCCACCTCCCAGATTCAAGCGATTCTCCTGCCTCAGCCTCCAAAGTAGCTGGGATTACAGGCATGCTCCACACCTGACTACTTTTGTATTTTTAGAGACAGGGTTCTCTGTGTTGGCCAGGCTGGTCTCGAACTCCTGACCTCAGGTGATCCGCCCGCCTTGGCCTCCCAAACTGCTGGGATCACAAGCGTGAGCCACCGCACCCAGACTAACAGGGAACTTTCTAAATCAGCTTTTTAAAAATCAACTTTATTGAGGTATAATTTACAAACACTAAAAAGCCCACATTTGAAATATGCAATTCAGTGAGCTTTGACCAATATGTAAATCTATGCAACTACTATCACAATTAGGATATAAAACATTACCATTATTTCAGAAAGTTCCTTGGGGTTCCTCTCCAGCCATGTCTGCTCCCATAGGAAACTCCTGTTCTGAGTTACATCACCACTGTTTTGCCCATTGTTTTGCCTTTTATTCACTTTACATAAAGTAATATATGTACTCTCCTGTATCTTTCTTGATTCATCATTATTTTTTTAACTTCATCTATTTTGTTTAGTTTTTTTATATTTGCATTCATGTTCTATTTTGATTTATCTTTTATTTATAAAGTGTGAGGGAGTGGTTAAAATTTATTTTTCCCCCGATAGAAATAAAGCATTTTTATTTCTATATAGAATTATGTTAGTGCCTTTGTTGAAAATCAATTGACCATATGTGTGGTATATTTCTGGAATCTCCATTATGTTCCACTCATCTAAATGTGTATATTTACCAGAATCACACTGCCTTGATTTCTGTAGATGTGGATCTACAGTACATAGTCTTGACATCAGGAAATGTACGAACTCCAGCTCTTTTTTTTCTCAAAATCATTTTGGCCACTCTAGATCTGTTTTATGTTGCCAAATAATTTTTAGAATCAGCTTGTTGATTTTTTTAAAGAGACTATAGAATTATGAATGTGATTTTGTTGAATCTATACATCAATTTGTGAAGAACTGACACTTAACAAACAGTGCATGAATATGATATAATTCTTGATCCAATTCATATGCATGAATATGATATAATTCTTCATTATTTAAATCTTCTTTAATTTCTCTCAACAATGTTTTGCAGTTTTTGAATGTGGAGTTTTTGTACATAATTGGGTTTTATGGCATTGTAAATACAATTTTTAAAATTTATTTTCTAAGTATTATCAATATATGTAGAAATGAAGTTGATTTTTGTATTTTGACCTTGAATCCTGTGATTGTACTACATTCACTCATTCATTCACATACTATTTTGTAAAATTCTGTAGGATTTTCTAAATAGACATTTATATTGTATGCCAAAAAGGCAATTTTCTTTCTTTCTACTCTTCTGCATTTTTTTCCTCGACTATTCAACTGGCTAAGATCTCGAGTACAATGCTGGATAGAAGTGAACATCCTTGCCTTATTTCTAAACTTAAAGAGAAGACATTCAATATTTTACCATTTTTGTAGGTGTTAGCTGTAAATTATTCACAGATGACCTAAATCAAGTTGATTTTGACCTTTGGATATATTTTCATTACTATTCAATTTAAAATGTTTTCTTTCCTTTTTTAAATCCATCCCCTGAAGCACTTATCATTTGACTTACAAATAATCCAATTACGCTCTAAGCTATTTTAAAATACACAATTAAGTTATTATTGACTATGGTTTTTTTTTTTTTTTTTTTTTTTTT
>NC_045442.1:22048742-22172474 GCF_002776525.5 Piliocolobus tephrosceles
GGAGTCTTGCTGTGTTGCCCAGACTGGAGTGCAGTGGTGTGATCTTGGCTCACTGCAGCCTCCACCTCTCGGGTTCAAGCAATTATCCTGCCTCAGCCTCCTGAGTAGCTGGGGTTATAGGCGCCTGCCACCACCCACCACACCCAGCTAATTTTTGTAGTTTTTTTTTTTTTTTCTTTTTCTCAGTAGAGACAGGGTTTAACCATGTTGGCCAAGCTGTTCTTGAACTCCTGACCTCAAATGATCTGCCTGCCTCAGCCTCGCAAAGTGCTGGGATTACAGGCATGAGCCACTGCGCCCAGCTGACTATACTTATTTTCTGCTTTCTCCTGCAACTCCTTCACCAGGGTCATTTTGAAGTGGGTTGTTTAATTTACAAATATTTAAGGATTTTTCTAGATATTGTATTGTTATAATTTACTCATTTAATTCTTGTGTGATCAGAGAACATATTTTATAAGATTTCTATCTTTTAAAAATCACTGACGCTTATTGTTTTGTCAAATAAAATTGTGAACATTGCATGTGCATTTGTAAATAATGTATTTTCTACAGCTGTTGAGTATCGTGTTCTGTAAATCTCTCAAGGGGGTCAAGCTGGTTTACAGTATTATTCAAATTTATTTTTATACCTTTATCAACATGTTTTACCCTACTAGTTATATCAAGTATAGCAACACTCCTAAGAGAAGTAATGTTAAAATCTCCAACTATAATGATGCATTGGTTTATGTTTCTATTGATTTCCAGTTTTGTGAATTTTGCTGCTTTGTTATTAGTTGTATATATATTTAAAAATTATGTCTTCCTCATGAATTGTACCTTTTATTTTTATGAAATGTCCATCTTTATCCATTTTCTTGCAATACTTAGTGTCTTTATGGTTATATATTTAGAATGTAATATAGCCATTCTTACTTCCTTATGTTTGCTTTTGGCCAGGTGTGGCTTCTTTTGTTCTTCATATTTCAATGTATTTTTTTGTTTATTTATATTTAAAATATGTTCCTAATGTATAGCATATAGTTGAAACCTGCTTTTCAACTTAGCCTACCAATCTCTGCATTTTAACTAGAATCTTTGGTTAGTACATTAATATTACATTTATACGGTTCTATTGAAGTTTACTACTTTGCTATTTATTTTGTAATTGTCCAATGTTTTAGCTCTCTTCTGCCTTTTTTCTTAGTCAGATATTTTAAGGAACCATTTAATAGCCCCTATCATTAGTTATATTATTATCTTTATTGAATACCTTTGGGTTAAAAATATACAAACTTGATACACCAGTGTTATTTAGAAATTGATAGTGTACCTCTTCAGACTTTGAACCTGATAGTTCTCATTTTCTTCTTCTCAATTCCCATTTCACACTGCAAAATAATGTAATTATACTTATCCAACCCCACATCATTTGCACTATTTTTGTTACATATTTATTTTATTTATAAATATATTGTGAGCATCAAATTACAGTGTTATAATTTTTCCTTAAAAAAGTCAGATATCTTTTCAGAACAGTATGAGGAAAAAACTGTCATATATTTATCTAATTATTTGCCACTTCCAGTGTTCTTTTTTCCTTCCCACATAGCCAAGTTTCCATCTGGTATCAGATCCTTTCAGCCTGAAGAGTAACATTTAGCCTTTGTTATAATTCAGGTCTTATGGTAATGAATTTTTCAGCTTTCATTTTTACATTTATAAAGGATACTTTCTCATATTTCTCCTTAGTTTCCCTGTATGTACTGTGCTTTGTCCACCTTCAAGATATTTTGTTTAATTTTGCATTTCAGCTGTTTGAGTCTGATTTGCCTGGGTGTGGTTTTCTTTGTATTTATCCTGTTGTGGATTCACAGAGCTCTTGCATCTATAAGTCAGTGTTTATTATCAAATATAGGAAATATTTGGCCATTAATTTCCAAATATTTTTTCTGCTGCTTTCTTGCTCTTTTCTCTTTCTGAGCCTCTAATTACATGTTTGATAGGGTTCCCAATATTATCTCAGAAGTTCCTGATGCTCTGTTAATTTTGCTTCAGTCTTTTTGTTTTTCACTCTGGGCGGGTCTAGAACAGGCCGTTCTCTAAAAGTGTGGTGCTTTCTTTTAAAGTACGTTCTGATGTCTTAACTAGATGCTGCAGTGTTAATGAGCTCTCTCCACTTTAGCTGGACTGGACCACCAGTGCCCCTCAGCACTGATTTGTATCTAGAAACTCTTTTGCATTCTCAATACTATTAATGGCCACTTTCTCATAAGCTTTTCCATGTAATCTGCAAAGCCTAACCCTCAACCAATAACACCAACGAACTCTCATCCAGCCCATGTTCAGCTTTCTGCCTCTGATGCCTTACCATATAGAATCCAGCTCTTTTAACTGCCCTGAATTCTGACCTCTGCCTTTTTTGCTTGGTGGGACACCTGCACTCTGCCTGGACCCCAGCACACTAGGTTGACATCAAAAACTTGTACCCAGGCAGAAAATCTTGGGACTCTCCTTGTAAGTTTCCCTGATCTTAGCTATTGTGGTCTTCCCCGCCTGTTATTCAATGCCAGAAAACAGTTTTGTAACAACTACTGTACCATAGCCAAGTGAAGATAAAAAATTGTTATGCATATGCTATCTACTTCAGATTGTTTTTGTATAAACTCTAAAACATCATAAAATTAAATGGGAAAGTGTTTTTATCATGAGAAAGAAAAGGAAAATTGGGGAGTATTTTTGGCTTGAACTCACAAGGTCACTATGTTTCTATATTTGTTTGCCTCGTCCTGTGGGGCAAGATGGTCTAGAAATGTTCTAGATAGTGTGACTCATTGTCTTTTCAGTTGTCAGCCTCCTGTGGAAATTCTAAGATTCCATCAGTCTAAGCAGGCCAGACTTACCATTTCTGCAACTTTTTCTCGATTTTTAATCGTATTTTTCCTTTTTAATAGCTCAGGCCTCTCTTTTTTGAAAGGTCCATGCTCCTTCCTAAATGCTAAATCCAGAATGTTGTAGGAGAAGGAATGAGTGGCTATTCCCTTTGAGCATTTTGTTTGAATAAGAAATACCAATGTTCTTGAGGTGTATTTTTAAGCCATGAGAGGAAGGCTGACACTCTTGACTGACTGGAATTTCTTCTATTGTGGGTTTTCTTTATTAAACTCTATTAAACTCTATCTATTTAAACTTTTTTAAAGTATTGTTAGATCTATACCAGGACATGCCCTTTAAGAAGGGCTCAGGCAGGAGCCAATTATGCTGAGAAGCAAGTACTCCTCGGTAGGCAATGGAGGGAAAGCCAGCAAAAGATAAGAGAAATTGGGCATATTCATCAGGCCAGATGGTCAAACTGGAAGGCTGAGCCACCTGAACACACTGTATTATTTTATTGGCCATTAAGCAAAGTAAAATTTTGCAGTAATATTTAACAACATGGTTTTTTTTTCTCCCTCATTTAAAACCATCAGGCCTGAAGTGTGTCAAGTGAAAGCTGAACACAGAATGAAATCTGTGTTCCAGGAAATGTCACTAAGGGTTTTGAGGCAGCTGACACTGTCATTGAAGTTTTATGGCAGCAAGATTACAGAATTGATCAAGGGTTCCCCAATGGATCAGATGAGTTAGATATATGTGAATTCTCTAGGGCTTGACTTTTTCTTTTTCACTTCACCTCCAAGGCAGAGACCATGGAAGTTCCCCCCAAAACAAACAGTCCTTGCTAGAGAGTTATTTAAAAAGAAATCAATCTAAAGATTCATAGCACCTAGAACTGAAGTAGAACCCAAATCTCATCCCATGCCCCACCTGCTACCCCCAACCTAAGCTGCCATTGCTCTCTGTGTATGCACCAGAATGGCCATCTTGGTTTAAATGCTGTATCCTGGCTCTCCCTAAAACCTTTCTGTGTCCTCAGCATAGAGAACACTCGTGTTCTTGTGTTTTTTTCATTCTGATGTTCTCAAAAGGCTCGCTTCCAAGAGGATGCTATGTATTGGCTTTAGGGCCGCTGGGAAATGTCAAGAGGTCTCCTACGATCTGATGTTATCAGTGTTTCCTGCTGCTCTCCATGAAGTGTGTTTTGATCTTTCTTTCTTCCAGGGCTGCTGCTTCTCAGCTGCCCCATTTCCTTTTTCCAGGATCGCATGGGTCTGCACCAGCTCATCATTTCAGTCGCTTTCATCTTCAAAGTGAATCCTTAGTCACCTTTAAGTGGCTTCAGGTACTAACTTTGGGTGAACTTCTAATATGTATAGAAGAATGGTACATTTTCCTTTTTTTAGGCTTCCAGTTCATTGAGTCAGAGATTTCAAGCTGTACCCAAAACCAAGAGACTCCAAATGTCAAATCGTCAAATTAAAGAATTTTCTTGAAGTTTCAGCCAATTCTTCCCCCAAAATGTAGGAGGACTGAATATTTCTGAGTTTGGAATCTGGCTAGAATCTTACCTGGGCACCTGAGTTGCAGGCTATCTCCCTGCCACAACAGCTTCCTCAGTGGAATTCTGGGTTGAAGAGAGAATAAGGAAATGAATACCAAACTATTAATTTCATTGAAATTAATGCAATTAATTTCTGCATTTCTGTTGAAATGCAGGAGCTGATCATCCATACTGATGCTATCATCACTGACTACATTAAAGTTTCTAGACAAATTCAGTAAGCATTTTGATGCCAGCTAGGCAGTGAGAGACATGTGCTGGGGATGCCAAGCTGAATGAGCAGATGCCCCTGCCTGCTAAGAGCCCACGTGGAAGTCAGTGGTCCAAACAGTAAGAAAGAGTCTGAAACTGTTTTTAAATAGGTCCTTTTCACTCTACAGGAAATAGGAATCTCTGAACAGGAAAAATCTCTGCTAGACCACACTATTTGTATACCACCAGATGCTTCATGCCTCCCCACCTCCATTTCAGGAGCTCCATGGCCCAAATGTGATTTGCCACATCTGTCTCTCAGATGTGGGGTTTTCATTTGCCCTAGCTCAATTTTCAGTAATTACACTGAACACATCTTTGCCTTCTTATGCTCTACCTGCGTTGTGCCAGCTGACCATTCTATTCCAAAACAGGAAATTGTCCCTGCTTTCTTAGAAAGCTGAGATCAATCAAGGATGCTCCAAATCATTTTAGGATTTTTCAGGCTGTTTGTTTAAGGAAAGCAGTGCAACTTAAGATATATCAGCGTCTTGTCCAGCCACCGGTGCCAGGCACTAGAGTGTGTGTGGAAGTGAATTTCCCATGAAAGTCTCAAGGCTTAAGCTTCAGAGTCCTGCACTTCATGACATTGGGAGGGGCCCTAATAATGTCCTATGGTCATTCTGTATTCTTCTGCATAAAATGGACTTCCCAAATTGTACATGCTTCTGATCCCACCAAACCTGAATCTACATTTGAGTATGTTTTAAAAACAAGTCAATAAGAGATAGCCTCTGTCATTAAAGAGCTTAATTTTAGCAAGTGAAAGAAGAAAAATAAATAACATAAATATAACACATAAGGGGGCCCCCAAATACAAGGTATTTTCCCACTGACTTTAATGTTTGTGTTCAATTTTGATCTATAAATGCTTTAGACAGGTGGTTTAAATGATCAATATCTTATTTCTGAGTTTAACTGTAACATATATTTGAATTAAATGTTCTCTAATATATTGATCTGGAAATATTACTTTTTCTACACTCAAATTTTACAGAACAATTTTATTCAGACTTTTTATATGGGACTTTGGCATGTCTTAATCATCACTAGGCTCCCCTTTTGAATCCTCTGACAAAGTTTTCTTATACGCCATATTCACGGCTGACTAAATTGTTTCAACTATAATACTTTTTGATTTCAGGCACAGTTCTGTCACTGGAAATTTTATCCCATGCCACTAGAACTCACTAGCATAATATAAGAATATGTTTCTCATTTATCCTGTAGATATATATTTGAGACTCTTGCAACTTATAGTGACTACGTATTCTTTTAAAAATGACTTTTAATTTTTTTTAACAATAATATTCATCATTGCAGTGGTGAAGTCTTTCCACCTAGAAATACTCACTAAAGCTGTACTTAATTCCTGCTGCTGTCAGATGAAATTATCTAGCATTGATTAAGGTTGTTTCAGGTTAATACAGTGATTCTCAGGTCTAGGTGTATATTGGAATCACCTAGAGTGTATTTAAGAAACACTGATGCCTGGATACACTCCCAGAGATTCTGATTTAATGATCTGGGATACAGTCCAGGCACTGGAATATTTTTAAGTTCTCTGGGTGATCCCATTGTGCAACCAAGGTTGAGAGCCGCTATCTTCCCCCAAGCAATCCTTTATTATTCAAAATAAAATTACTGGGAGAAGGACAGGTGTCTTAACATGAGAGACCTCATAAGGACTCAAATATGAAATAACTGCCTCTTTTCTAAGTAATAATTTAGAGAAATTTAAATGTCATGTACATAAGTATATAGGGATAATTCATATATGAGTATTAAATTTATGCATATTTGCAATTACTTTTTAATATAATGAATTTTTCTGTTTTAAAAGTTAGACTTGCTCACTGCATACAATTTAGAAAAGATTAGACTTTGTGTATCATTTGAAGAGTCAAAGACATAAAGAACTCAGATATGACTTCAGGAGAAACCAACATCAATGGATTCACCTGGATAAACAGTGAGAATTTATGTAAGCAGATGTAGGAAGGGGGAAAGGTATGCCAAGCAAAGAAAATGAAAATGTAATACACAGGGTCTTCAAAAGTGTGGTATATTGAGGTGGCAGTAAGAAGCCTTTTAAAAAATAAAAATAAATGTTTTATTATGGGTAAAGCTATATGTCTGGGTACGAGAGATGACCAATACTTCGACTCCTTATTTGCTAGGTTTCAGCATGGAAGGATAGGATAACAACTGAAAATAACCATACAATCTTTAAATGTGCTATTTACCACTTTACCCATATCATCAATGCAATTTCTTGACTGAGCAGGTCTGAGCTCATGAGTACTGTCTTCCTTTGGTTGGGGTATTTGACATTCTTTCCTCTTTCTGCCCCTTTGTTTTGGTTTGTAAGACCAACTGGCAGCAAGGTGATAAAAGCAAGAGCTGATGATCCTAAATATCTAAACTGAGAAAGTCACATCAAACTTAGTCACTCCTAATCTGACAGCAGATGTTTCTCGTTGAAATTCATTGAGAAAGAAGAAAAAAAAGAAAACAAATGCCATGTAAGATCCATGTATTGATTTTCTTTATAAGGCATAGAGACAAGAAATGAAATACGGATAAAAGTGAATGTTGGTTTCCAACCCAGTAGGCTTTTTCATAGAACAAGTGATAAAAGGGGCAGAATTCAATCTTTGAAGAGACAAAGCCTGTAATAGAAAGGTAATGAACATTTGTAATGCATTTCCCATTTTTTAAAGTCTTTTTTCAGACTTACGTAATATTCTCATAGTTGTGAGACAATCACTCAAGTATTGTTATTCTCATTTCCAGAAAGAAAGAGAGATCAGATAAAGCCAGTAACCTTCACAAGGTCACTTTCCCAAGGTCATAAAGCAGGAAAAGTACCAAGTCTCTCAACTCTCAGTTCTGTGCTTGTCTATGAGAAAGAAAAAACACTTTTTATATAAGGAACATAAGCCTCTTTAAATTACCAGGTCCAGAGAGGCATTGGAGTGAAAAATAATAGTCACATCACTCCTGGCTTGTGAAAAACCGTTACCTCTTGAAGCCACTTGCTATGCGGGGTCTAGATTAGCTGATGCCAAATAGCCATAAAATGTCATGCACTGAACCCCATAGCTCTTACCCTATAGTTCAACAATGTACAGTTCATTGCTAATCAATGTTATTTCTGTAAACCAATGATAATACCTTGCGGACAACTTTTATGGATTTTGTAATTAACCTTTTCCTGATTTGTCACTTCTTTAAAAACTTGAACCTCTCCTTTGGCAACTTGGAAGTGTGTCCTAGATAGCTATCTTCAATCCTGACCCAAACAAACTTTCAATACTAATTTTGCCTCAGCTTCCTCCTTTATATTGATACCCACCACCCGTGTTAGATCCCCACTGTATGTGTTTTCTTTCTACTAGTAGTGCCAATTTAATAGATGCCTAGAAATATCACTGGTTATAAGGGTAAGAAAAATGTAGAAATGGATTATTGTCCATAAATTAAGAAGTTTTTCCATATTTTGAAAATTACGTATACATATGAAAAAAGTCAGAAAAAATGCAGAACACAAACTCAAATTACTCTAGTTCTATTAATAATGTTTTCACTCAACAATTTTTCTGTGTATCCTTAAGTCTTTTTTTTTTCTACTTAAAATTGTTATTTTTTAATGTGGAATGCTATGTTGTTTTAACTTTAAGATAGCGTAAGACTTTCTCCTTGTTTTTACACAGATTTCATGAATGTTTAGTAGCTCTGATTTATGAAATGTCCACCATATTTCAGCCACAGTGCTAGCCTTCAGTAGATACCATGATGACCTTATTGGGCAACAGTTTTTATACCTGTTTTACAGATAAACATAAGCAGAAAAGCAACTCTGCTCAGGCCACGCAATCTAGAATGGGTGGTTGTGGAATCCCTTGCCCGAGGGCACTGTTAATCCCTCTCTGCTACACAATTTATAATCAAGTGGATATTTCCTGGTTTATTCAAACATCCCCACACAATTGGACATTTAGGATGTTTCTAATATTGTCTGTTACAAATAATATTGAGAATAATATGACCGCTCATACTTTCTCACTACTAATATTAAATAAATATTTCCTTAGCATAAATCTTAGAAATGGAATTCCTAGGTCTAAGAACATAAACAATTTAATATGATTTAATTGCCATTCTCTACTTCCCCCTCCCCTAAAGCAGTGTTATATCAACCTAGGTAGGTGCCCATCAGTCATGGACTGGATAAAGAAAATGTGATACATATACAGTATGGAATACTATGCAGCCATAAAAGAGAACAAAATTACTTCCCTTGCACCCACATGGATGCAGCTGGAGGCCATTATCCTAAGCAAACTAACACAGGAACATAACAGCAAAAACTACATGTTCTCACTTACAAGTGGGAACTAAACATTGAGTACACACAGTCATAAATATAGGAACAATAGATACTGGGGACTTCTAGAGGGAAGGAGGCAGGGGTTGAAAATCGACCCATTGGGTGTTATGCACACTACAGGATCATTTGTACACCAAACCTCAGGGACACACAATTTACCCATATAACAAATCTGTATATGTACCCTCTGAACCTAAAATAAAGTTAAATAGTATCCATTTGTGTCCCAGCTCAGAGTCAGAGTGCCTATCCCATAGTGCTTTTGTCCACATCAACATTTAGCTTAATGTCTCCTTACCTTTTCCCTTTGTTAAATTACAGGTGAAAACTATTAACTATTTCTTTTTTTTTTTTTTTTTCTGAGACAGAGTCTCACTCTGTCACCAGGCTGGAGTGCAGTGGTGCGATCTCTCCTCACTGCAACCTCCACTTCCTAGGTTCAAGGATTCTCCTGCCTCAGCCTCCCGAGTAGCTGGGACTACAGGCATGCACCACCACGCCCACCTAATTTTTGCATTTTTAGTAGAGATGGGGTTTCACCATGTTGGCCAGGATGGTCTCTACCTCTTGACCTTGTGATCTGCCTGCCTCGGCTTCCCAAAGTGCTGGGATTACAGGTGTGAGCCACTGTGCCTGGCCTATTTATTTTAAACAAAAATATTCAGACACATTTTGGAAGATCTAAGTTGTCAGTGCCAGTCCTTGACTTTCCCTTCCACATATACTTCTATCTCTTTTACTTAAGAATTTTCTCTTTACTTTTCTTAATGTCATGGACAACAATTGTTTACTAGTACACTATTTGCAAGGCTTTATGCTTGATACGATTTGGGCACAACTTGGGAGTACACAGTGCTACCACCAGCCTGTAAGAGCTTAATGTTTACTAGACACAAAAGAAAACAAAAAACTAACAAAACAATTACCTAGTGAGTTCCTAGTATTCAGAGGAAGGAGAGATCAAAGATTCCCATCCCCTCTTCTCTCTCCTCTCTTTCTCTGACAAGGGCAAATTTTCTACTCTCCATACCCTCCAATTCGTCCCCCGTGGGATTCCAAAATAGCTTCCAAAATAGCTGAGTCATGTTCCTGAATAATTATAAAGCAGGTGCCAAATCCTAGCATCTATACACACATCTATATGCTTTTAATTAGGGGAGGGAGTGAGGGTGACAGAGGTAGCTGGGAGGTTTGCTCATCATTTAGAGATTCTGGGAAACTTAAATGCTATTCACTATGAGAGTTTATTACAATAAACTCAGAAGCTTTCCCCAGTGATGTGTAGCTCTTAAGAAGTGCAGATTATACCAAATTCAGTTGCAAATTGGAAACTGTCTATTAGACCACAGCAGAAAAAAGTACACTGTGGGTGTGTTTTCCTGAGTGTCGTTATTACTGAAAACAAGGACAGCAAGCGGGGATATTAGGATGATTTAGCACCCCAGGGCAACCTCAAGAATATAAGTACCCTGTACTTTTACAAGGCCATGGTTTCATACACATAAAAGGACAGCCGAAAAAGAGGAACTGCCCAAATGCAGTGATGTCAGTCACTTTGCTGTCATTTGGATAGTGATAGGGTGAGGGAGGAGGATGGAGTCACTCAAAGTAGAAATGGAGAGACCAAGAAGAGCATCCAGGGGCTGTTGCTGTACTAGAGGGTGAGGGGGCATGGCCTGAGATGAAGGGAGAGGAGATGCTGTAG
Source organism: Piliocolobus tephrosceles (assembly GCF_002776525.5). Taxonomy (NCBI): domain Eukaryota; kingdom Metazoa; phylum Chordata; class Mammalia; order Primates; family Cercopithecidae; genus Piliocolobus; species Piliocolobus tephrosceles. Next base: position 22,059,516 of record NC_045442.1, read on the forward strand.
GATTCTAATCAGGATGAGGAAGAGATAGACAGGAAGGTACGCCTTTTGTAGGCTGGGACCCAGGTACCCATCACCATATCTTGCACAGGCTTATCCCATTTATAATTCTTCTACCCCTCATCCCTTAGTTACAAACTTTTACTCATCCTTCAAGCATCACATAGCTTAAAGCTCTCTTCCTCAAAGAAGCCTTTTCTGACACCTCAGGGACAGATTTGCTAAGCCTAGTAGTTCCCTCCTAGGTTACCATATTTCCATTGCCATCATCACATCTTTCACATATTCATTGTCTTTCATCCCCTACAGACTGTAAGTCCACAGGGGCAAGAGACTCTTGTAGGATGCTGCTGTGTCCCCAGGATTAGCACATTGCCCCACACCAAAGGCCTTAAGACACATAAGGGTTGAGTGAGTAGAGTGGTCCAGGCAGCCCAGTCATCCTCTCTCTAATTGATCTTTGTGATTACAAGGCTGTGAGCAGCACAGGGGGAAGACTTTGCTGGACTGATTTCCAAATCCCAGGTCCTAGTATTCTGCCTGAGATCTAGTAGGTGCTCACTGATATTTGCTGAACAAGACAACTGGTGGAAGCCGGTGCCAGGCACAGGAACATGGCACATTCAAGAAGTTGGCTTGACCTTCTTTTCCTTTGTTTTAAAATTCAAAACCCAGATTTGTCTAAAGCAAAGTCCTCGACATACTTGGTGCCCTGTTTACTAGTTCTGATGAAGTCCATAGAAATGGAAATTGGAAGGTGACCCAACAAAATGCTTAAAATTAGACATCATTATAAAAATAACATTCCCTTCAGCAAAACTGTGCCATGATTGATGTTTTACAACTTTCCTGTTTTGCAGAGAAAAATGTAATGCTAAGCAAAAATTGTTTTATTTGTATATCCATTCTAGCTTTTTTTACTTGATTATATGATTGAAAGTACAATTCTTATCCATTTATGGCTAAAGCCTGGATTGTAGTCAGTGATATGATCAATATTATGTAGAGAGCTCAGGATAATGTAAAAATCTAGAGAAAAGCTAATGCAAGCTAATAAATTTACATCACTAAGGAGCTGAAAATTTTAGCCTTTATTAAACAAATAAAAGAAGGGCCCTCATATCTTCAAAAAATTTAATGTGAGTCAGACCTGAGTTAATGATCTACACATTAGCCAAGGTTTGGACATGAGATGTAACATCTGCTATGCCTAAAAGTAATTGTATACTCAGAAATGTGCCTAATTAGCTAACGGATGGGTCTCTGGCATTGACATTTCCAAGGATAAATCCTAAAAGGGAAATAAGAAGTCCGTTGGAAAGGAGGAATGTACAATTACATAATATAAAAAAAAAGAAAAAAATACTTAGATCAAACCCCTTTAAGCATGAGCCATAATCCTATGTGCTTGAATTTTGGTTTGTTTCCTTCTTTTAGTTATATTTATAATTTTGTTTTTGAGACGGAGTCTCGCTCTGTGGCCCAGGCTGGAGTGCAGTGGCCGAATCTCAGCTCACTGCAAGCTCCACCTCCCGGGTTTACACCATTCTCCTGCCTCAGCCTCCCGAGTAGCTGGGACTACAGGTGCCTGCCACCATGCCTGGCTAGTTTTTTTGTATTTTTTTAGTAGAGACGGGGGTTTCACCATGTTAACCAGGATGGTCTCGATCTCCTGACCTCGTGATCCATCCGTCTCGGCCTCCCAAATATATTTATTATTTTTAAGGATACAACTAATTTGTACATTCTTATACCAATTCAAACAAATAATCCTACAAGAAAGATCCGTTTTGCCACACAAATTTCACGGTCTTCTCTAGATATAAGAACTCTATTCAGTTTACTGTACATATGTCTGGATCTTGTTCTATACATTTACATATATATGTGTTTAAATTTAGAATTATATATTTTTGTTTGCTTGTTTTACACAATTGGGATTATATCAAATATTGTTTTGCAAATTGCTTTTTTTAACAAATGAAATATGTCTTAGAGATCTTTCTATTTTAACGAATACAGATTATCTCATTCTTTTCCATTGCTGCATAATATTTCATAGTGTGGATGTGGTATACTTCATTTAACTATACTTTACTAACGGACATATTGTTGTGTTCAATTTGTCACTATAACATGCAACATTGCAATGATTATTCTTTCTGTACACATGGAAAGACTTTTTAGGAAAAATGCTTATATTAAGAATTGCTAAATAAGAGGCTATGCATACCAAATTTTGATAAACATTGAAATTTTTTGCCAGAAGAGCCTGTATCAATATCAGCACCAACAGTAAATAGAACCTTTCGTCATCATCTTCTTTCGTTTTCCTTCTTCTTCCTCCTCATCTTCCATATTTATGGGGGGGAAACTGACATTTCACTATTGTTTATTTTATATTTCTCTGATTATTAGTGAAGTTTTGCATCTTTTTGTAGGTTATTGGCCATTTGCATTTCTTATTCTGTAAATAGCATGCTCACATTCCTTTCTCTTTTTGTCTTTTATCCTTATTGATAATGGAAACTCTAAACATTTCAATCTGCTAGATTGGAAGAAAATAGTTGCAACATAGGTTATTGCCTTTAAACTTGATATCTTTTGTCAGATAATTTATAGAGTCAAATTAATGAACTTCTTTGTCAAACTTAAAATCTTCTCTGCTCCAATATTTATTTCTAATTATTTTCTATATTTTCTTATTTTATAATAATGCTTTTCACCTTTAAAAAGAAATGTTTTTATCTTTACTTTATCTGGAATTTATTTTGTAGCCTGTTTTAAATGTTGATCTAACTTTAGTTTTTTCTCAGTTGGCTACCCAGTTGCCTCCAGCTCTTTCTTCAATTATAGAAAATGTTATTTCTAATATGCATTTATCTCTGGTTTATCTTCAGATTCTTTTGACTTCTACTGATTTTTTTAATCTATTTTATTTCCTATTCATGTCCTATTCATCACTATAGCTTTCTAGTATATTTTGATGTCTAATAAGACATGTCCCTGTCATTTTTTCTAACAATTGATTTATTCTTATCTATTTTCTATTCTGTAATAATTTGGGAATCAATTTGATAGGTTCCATAGAAATTTGATTAGGATTGCATTGAACTTAGATTAATTATGAAGGATTTATTGAGTCTTCTCAACCATAAACATACCATACTTATTTTATCAAATCTTCTTTTACACCCCTCAGTAAATGTTATGGTTTTCTTTAATATTCATATTAGAAAATTTTATTTTATAACTATTGCTGGTGTATAGACAGATGATAGATAGGAAGATAGATAGAATCTGCCATGTTGCTAAATTTTCTTAAGAGTTCAAATAGAAAATTCAAGGAAGACTGCCTAACAACCTACTTAGATTTTTATATAAATCCAAATGATACTGACAGTATCTCTTTATTGTTAGTGGTCATTACTTATTTTCCATATCATAGTGCATTATCTAGGACCTCCATTATAATGTTGAATAGTAGTGATCATAACAGCCATACTTCTCTTGCGCTACATTTTAATAGGAATGCTTCTAATATTTTAACATTAAGTGATATGTGTGCCGAAGGGATATAAGTGTTTATATAGTTTGTATCCCACAAATAAACGCAAACTTTTGTATATGTGTGAAGCAGCTTCAGTCTCACAGACAGTATTGGAAAAGACTTAATTTTGGAAGGTTTCCTGATCTTCAGTCACAGTCTTTTAAGGAGCCCCCAAGAGCACCTTGTGAAGAGAGCCCTAGTCAACATTTTCTATCACTCTTTAATGTTCCACATTGTTTTCCCATTAACCCAAGGACAAATAAAAATTCCTCACCTTTGATTAAAATCAACCAGAACTGGTCTTATATGTGTCAATTCTGTCTCAATTCTGTCACCATGCAACTCTGCCCAACATATTCACTCCTGCCCAAGGTGCCTGAAAGTCATCACTGCAATAGCCTATCTAGGCAGCACCATTCCTAGTCTCCTGAAAATCACTCTTTGCTATTGTAAAGACTCTTCATTTGAGGCCTTTTAAAATAACTCTCCTGACATACATCCAGATGGACCTAACGGATATCTGGTTAGGACCTCTTCTGTCCAGAGCTCATCATTCCAGGCAGTCAGCTCTGATGTGTACATGACCTAATGTTTCAGAGGTTGTCTATCAGGATGAATTATTCTGCACTTGTACTGTATCATTTACTGTATGCCTAGTGCTGTACTAGAATATTTATCGAATAACAAAAGCATAAAAGATACTGGCTTTTTCCTACAATTTTTCTACAATTACTCACATTGTAACTGATTCACAAATATAAACAAGACTTGTTTCCATATATGAAAAATTACTCTTGGCGGAGGGGCATTCTTAAATTGGAGCCTAACAGATCAGTATAGAAGGTCTAGAAATAGGTTTTGTTTTGGACTGATACATCATGATTAGTAGGTCCACCTTGGCTGACATCAGAATTGGGATACCTATTATTGAATTTCTGTCTATATTGAAGCCCTTGTTTCTAGACACTAAGTCACCATCATCTCCTTTTCACTCATATTCTGACAAGTGCCAAGCCTGCCTCATGTATCTCCATAGGAAGTCCATTCCTATAACCACATTTACCTCCACCTGGAGGACTGTAAGTATTTATCCCCACCTGGAGTATCCCCATCTACGTGGCCTCCACACCTCCAATTTCTCATCCCCCAATCAATTATATCACTGTGATAGCTACCATCACAATCTTACAGAGAAGCTTCAAGCATGCCAATCCTATCCTCAGAAATGTAATCGTTCCCTATTGCCTACAAACTTAAGTCCAGACTTTTTACACTAATGTTTAAGATCCTGGATGACTTTTCCTACCTCTTTACCAAACAGTGGGTTTTCTATAATCCAACCACATATAACTGTGCAACCTAAGTCCTTACCTTTGCTTATACTGTTACGTCTCCTGGAATATCCTCCTCTCTTCCTCTTCTTCCAAGGCCTTAGTCCAGTATCAAAAAAAATCCTGCATTATTTCCATCTCTCATTAATTCTGTCTTCCTCTGGATTTTTCAGTCCTCTTAAACTATGTGTGGCAATTAAATCACACTGCTGTTTTATATATATATGTAGCCATTTTTTTACCCTTCTCTACTAGATTGTAAATGCTCTGAATAAGGTATTGTAGGCTACATCATTGCTATATTTTCTTAGGATGATCACGGTGCCTAGAACATAGGAGGGCCTTTGTGAATTCCTTCCACATTGAATGCATCATGCAAATAAACTGAGATAAACAAAGGTTATAAGGCTTTCCTTGATTGGAGTAATTTCTATTCACAATATTTTGCATTCGTGGCCCAAAAGAGTACATATAAGCCAGCTTTAGGCACTGAGTAAACCAAAGTAGCAATTGTCAATCTTTTTTCTCTTCCCCAGAATATTTACAATGTTGCCCTAGTCACTTGCTGTTAAATACCAAGAGGGAAATGGTTAAAAGAGATTTCTGAGCCTATTGATTTTCTTCACACATTTATGAGCAAAAAGTTAGAAAGAAATTCACAGCAGAAGTGCATTTAGAGAAGGCTAAGAGCAGCAGAAAACCAGATGACACATCCTGGAATGGGAGCAATCAAGGTTCTATTCAATCCTTTCCTTCTACCCTCTGCCTCAGAATATTTCCCCCTTTGAAACTTCTGCACAGTTGCACAGGTGTATTGAATTCACACTGATCCACCAAAAAAAGAAAAAAATTGTTTTATGTCAACAGCATCCAGAAATTTCAGCAAATTATTTAAGAGGCAAAGATTAAAAATAATCCACTAAGGATTATCTCCTATTAACAGGAAAGTGGTAATACTTTTCAGTTGCAAATAATCTATTGATCTAACTGCAAAACTGTAGAAAATATAATCTGTTTGTAGAAAAAAAACTTGTACCTAGTGCTGTGCCAGGTAATGGGAAGGCATATGCCTAGACCAGGAGTCAGCAAAGTTGCTGTAAAGGGTTAGGTAGTAAATATTACAGGCTCTACAGATAGTTAATCTCTGTTGCAACTACTCAACTAGGCCTTGCAGCCAGAAAGCAAATTATATAAACAAATGGGCATGTCTGTGTTCCAATTAAACTTTATTGACAAAACAGGCAGTTGGCTTGCAGCCGTAATTTACCCAGGGCTACACCATATGTTCTTTGATTAGAGTGATCACATCTTTCTTAGTAACCATTGCATCTTCCATGTCCAGTTTAGTGCCTGACTTTAGTGACTGTAAATTTAAAAAAATTAATTTTACAAAAGTATCTTTTCTTTCCCCAGAGAGCTTACTATCTAATGTTTATTGTAAGACGAAACAGGAAAATGTAGAGTAAGAAAATTGCAAGGACTGTAAACATGAGATTGGCTCCCAGACTTACCATAAACTCTAATAACGGTTTATATTTTAACTAATCCTATCTCCGTATCTCAAGAAGTCAGTTTTCCTAACTATTGAAAATGGATTTAGGGTTAGAATTAGTTATAAAACTACTACAATTAATGGCTTTTCAGGTTGCTTTTCTGATGCTCAGCTTAGGCCAGAAAACCAAAAGAGCCCCATAAAGTTCACAAGATAAATAGAGACTGAGGTAGGCCCCCCTCTTTTCATCTTTACCTGCCATTTGTAACACATGAATTTCTCTCACAACATGGAGGAGTCAGACTCCATTGCCACCATCAGCAAAGCCCTTAAGAAGGGCTAAATAAGGGAGATATAGCAAGAAAGGGGGCATATTCAGAAAGACAGGATTATTTGATATGGAATTCTTTCCCTAGCCAACACAGGTCATCTCCTGGGGGCCTATAGCTGAATCTTGGTTTAAGATAAGTTGATTACTGGTATATAAATTAGAATTCTGAAAGTAAGCAGATAGTATACTCAGGATAATTCAAGGATAGTTTATTTACAAGGTGTGGATAGCATATAGGGAAGCCACAGGGGATGATAATATCCCAGGGTTAATAAGAGCAGAGACATCATCACTCTTAAGCCCAAAAGGACAAGGGGAGGAAGAGTTGTGGGAATCCTGAAGAAGAGAGTCATCTAGAACACCCAGATGATCAAGTGAGGGGCAATGACCTTGTGTTGAGGGACATGGCCAGCCATAGGTAACCTCGCAGGGAGGGAAAAGGAATGTAATTCTCCATCTTCATTTCCCTTCCTCTCTTTGGTGTCCTGCCAGGGCTCCTGATTGGTTGAACCAAACCAGACCCCAGGGGCCAGGAAGCCTGCTGGCATGATCCACATTGGTCAGCCTTCAAGGACAGGGAGCAGGGTGGAGAGGGTTGAGAACAGAAGATGTCCGGCACAACCAGAGCCCAACAGACCTGACAGCTCATTACCCCAAGGCTGTCTGTTGAGGGTTGTTAGGTACATTGTGATGACATCGATTGATCATCCACATACTCCCATTTTTCTCCTGAATGAGATTTTCACTACTGTCTACAAGGAAATGAATTGAGCAATTTTCTATTCCCTGCAATGTAAGGAGATCTCTTGCCAACCACTCTCATTTACCAGATGGTAGGTGATACCGTGAGGTCTGTTTGACTCCTTCTAAGGCAAACAGCCAGGGAGAGAGGGCGTTGGGGTCAGGAGCCCTAGTTCTCAGTAGTGGCTCTGCCCCTAGGTAACTAGGTGACCACAGGGAGGTCACTTCTCCTGGGACTTAGTTCCACTTTCCTAATTTAAAACATAAAGTGATTGGATCTGATGATCTGTGATCAGATCTTTTAACCTAGAGTTCTATTGAAATCATTTAAAATTTTATTTAAAAAAACTTCGTGCATTTATGCACAAAATTTTTATTTTTATGCACAAAATTTATAACAAAAATTTTTATTATTATGATAGCATTTTCCTATCATAATAATAAGAGCTCCTTCTTATCAAGCACTTACTACTCAGTAGGTACTTAGGCACTGTGCTTAGCTTGTTCTCTCTCCCCATCTCTTCCCTTCCATTTTCTCTCAAAAAAAATATATATTTAAATCCTCACAATAATCAATGAAGCACTTGAGTCTTTTTCTTCTTTATCCTTCAGTGACATGCCCAAAATGCACGGTTACTAAGTGGCAGAACAAGAATTCTCACCACTCTCTAATCCTCAAGATCATGGCCCACTTTTTCCCTGCTGTTGTCTCACTTCCTAGGTCAGGCACACATAGCTAAAGATGCCAAGTGTATATTACCTACTCCTATAGGACAGGCCTCAGGGCAATGCTGGAGGACTATTTCCTGGAGGAAGAATGTTAGGGAGTTTGGGTATTGAGGTCCACAAGAATGACTCACAGCATAGGAGAGGTTAGGGAAAAACAATTCTGGACTGGGACCATCAAGTCCTGTAGAGGCCTGGGGGTGAGAGAGCTAAATACCGGAGCAGGCCTGAAGACCAAAGAGACTTTGATGCAGAGCAAGAGTGCTTCCTCTCACCTTTTTAGATGCTTTTTCCTGTAAATAGCCGTAAACTTCATTGAACAATCTGAAGAAGCATTGCCCCATTCTCTCCATAGCAGCCTCAGAAAGCTCTAAAGAAACAGCTTCCTTCTCTATCCTAAGGAAAGAACCTATCCAAACTTTCCAGAGATTTCAGGCACCAGAAGATTGGTATTCTTAGTTCCTTATGATTTGGTATATCTAAGTGAATTGAGCCACCAAAGCTCATGCTGGGATTGCTGCTGGTCTGCCACCATCTGGAGAGCCTCTCTGCCATGTCTTGGCTGCCCTTTGAAAGCCAAGCTTTTTTGTTGCTTATTCCAAATGGAGCCAATGTCTAAAGAGCAACTGTAAGGCCAAGATGTCCCATCTGTGAAGCTCCCAAGATATTCTGAGAATAAGAGTGCTTTTCTGACCCATCCTCTGAGCTTCCAGTGGGCAGGAATCCTCTGAGCCAACATGCAGCCCTCCTGATAGCCTGGTCAGTGAATGGCACTTACCATGAGATGCCAGGGACACAATTCCCCTGAAAAGAAAGGATTTGCTGGCCTCTCTCTGCAAGGGCAACGGGGGCTTTGGAGTTCATCGATGCTGCATCTCAGAATGGATTACTCTACTGGGCATAGGCAGCAAGTAAGCCAGGGTTATTCCTCTTTACTGGCAGGAGCCATAACAACAGAAAACCTTGGCAGCCCCATTTGACCTGGATCATGAATTTGAAATGCTCTGCATGGCGTAGCAAGGCCTGTAGATCCCACTTTGTTCTGCCAGAATCCTTCCCTTGGCCTCATCAATCCATGTAATCCCTTCCTTATTATCTGGCTACACTGATGGTTTTAGCATAGGTTGCCTCTGAGCTGCCTGAAACCTGCAGTCTGTTACCACTGCTGTTGCCAGAAATCTCAGCCCAGTACCCAAGGCCTAAGGGACTCTGGAGCCCTCCATCCAGGTGCCAGGATGGAAAGGACCACTTGGTCTGGCTGTTCTTGACTCAAAGAAATGTGAAGATCTTTTTAAAGTAGCCTATAAGGGATAAGATGGTTGATGCTGTCTGTTGATCTGCCCCTTGTCTGTCCTCACAGCCTGTGCTGACATGTCAGCAAGAGATACATTTTCCTTCTGCTGGTTTGCTGATTCTCCCAGCTTCCCATCACTGACAATCACTCTGAAATAGCTGGGAACTTCATTTCCTCTTTAAACTGTGACACCTGGCTCTTTGGATTGCTTTCATGGATGGGATTTCACAGATGAAGAAACTGAGTTATAGGGAGACCAAGCAAGCCATTAAAGGTAACAGAGCTTGTCAGTCGAAGAGCTGAAATGCAGAGGAGGAAATAAGACTGGACACATCTCTTACTGCATGGTGGGCATGGGACTAAGCCTCTTACACATCCCCTTTAATTAATTGCTAACCCATATTGGATATGGACATTGTTCTCATTATTGCCGCCACCTGTGAGAACACCTAGTCCCAGCCTTCATGAAGTTTGCAGTCTGATGTTCTTTCTTGATACCACAGTGACTTAGGTTTATTCTACCCATTTTGAAAAACTGTTCCTTTCATATTCTCTTCTTTAGAAAGCTTTCCTCTTATTTAGAAATTGAAATCCATGGATGACTAAATTTGCATTTTATTTCTTCTTGCCAAAGCAAAATTGAATCAGAAACTCATGAAATTCATCATTAACCAGGTTCCTTTTAGTTTGTTCCTTAAACCAACTTTGACCATCCACTCTGTAAAAGGCAACAACAGGCATCTGAGAGAAGAGGTTCTGTCCTCTAGAAAGTTAGAAAGTAGATGGAAAAGGACCCAGAAATTCTTTTCCTGCAGGAACTCTTACATATGGGAACCTGGAGACAGTTTTAAGAATGATCAACAAAGCTTGATCGTGATACATATTTTACATGGAACGACCCAAATATATCAATAATAGAATAGACACATAAAGTGTGGAATAGTCATACACGTAATCCTACCCAGTAAGGACAATGTGTGAACTCCAAGTCCAGGCATCTCTGAAGATCAACCCCAAAACATAATATAGAGCCACAGAAGTCACAACAGAATGCAAGTCATATGTTCATTTATATGACACTGAAAAATGAAAAACTAAATGAAATAACATCACATGTTCAGTGTGTAGGTTGTGAAACTGTGAGGCAAAGCAAGCGCATGATTCCTCCACTCACCAGGATGATCTTTGGGCCTGGGGACATGCAGAAGGGTTTGACTGAAAAGGGATCAGGAGATCCTTTTCAGTTAAACGTTCTATGTCCTCATTTGGAAAGTGGGAACCAGGTAGTCTTTCTTGTGCTTCTTTAAAGTGTATAGATGTTTTTTGTAGATCCTTTCATATGTGTGTGTCTCTACATACCCTAGAATGTAAACTTTATGGGGGTAGAGTTTTGCCTGTTTTATGTATCTCCAGGTCATTAATATCTTCAAGAGGGTATTAGAGCTAGTTGACATTCAATACCTATTTTTGAGTCAGTGAATGAATTTCAGCCTCTCTTTGAAAGATTAACAAGAATGTGTATTAAATTCTCCCTGTGAATTCACTGTGTTTTCCCTTTGCATTAAGTTAAAATTCAAACACACTTCCACCTTAACTTCATTTTGAGCTTCTGTTGGCTGTGGTTCCAAGCCACAGCCTTAGATTTCAGTTTCTCTCTTCCTCTTTCCTCCACACAACTCTAATTCCTATAAGACTTCAACAAGGAGCAAGGTGCTCAGAAAGAGAATTTGCAGCTTTAGCAGTTCCTTTTTAAAATTTAGAATAAAATGTAGAAGCAAATCAATACTTCACAATTTTATTTGTGAGCTTGGGTTTTTTAAATAAGGACCCTTCCTTTCTAAATCAGACTGCATTTGCGTTATGAGAAGAATATGATTGGAAAAAGAAATCCTATAAACAGAGAAAACAGATATTCAAGGCTCAAAACACAAAAATCCTAGCCCCTCTTCTGAGTATATCTTTTAAACCCAAAATGCTACATCCTATTGAATTGCTTCCAAGTAGCAAATTAGAATCAGAGCCCAAACAGACTCACTTAAGTTTCTTTCAAAATTGAGATTCACCTGGTCTCCACCCTGGGTTCAAATGAAATTGGCTCTCTTGGTCCCGTCTCCCTGTGCCCACAGAATTCACACCAGTGTCTGGTGGGCGTCATCAGTGTGGGTGCAGGACAGTAGACATGGGAAGCTGGCCCTATAGAAGTGATTACTTCTGTGAGGTTTGCCCTGTGGCCTGTCACTGGTAGAATGTGGGCCATGGGTGAAAATTAAACAGCCTGGATTAGGCCTCATCCTACCTTTCCCCAATGCCATGTAGAGCTTACAATGATGTTTTGGGTGTCACATGGAGAAAATATTGCCAAGAAGAGACCTTCAGAATGTCTAAGAGACTCAACCCTGTGATCAGCAAAAAAGCTATAAAAACAGAGGAATAAAATCATAAAACAAGGTCAGGGCATGTAAGGAGAAAGTCTCAGGACAGAATTCAATGAAGATTTAAAATATTTGAAGGTAGGTGGTCCAAAAAGCCTCTTTTGAAAGAATAGACAAAACTGAAAATAGACACCATGAGCTACAGTAAAGAGAGAAGAGAAATCTCCTAGTACCTAAATTCTTGTAGTACCTGGTGTCTATGTGTGCAGGATTTTGTAATGAGGCTTCCACCTTTCCCTCTACCCAACTCTCCCTTACACATACACAACAAAAAAGACAGAGAAGATTCATCCCTTCTCTTTGCTGTCTCTAGAGTTCCCATTTTAGTTGGTTGATTCTCTAGTACTTAGTGGTATACAATCAGGTGATAATATTACTATGAATAGTACTACTACTACTACTACTACTACTACTACTACTACTACTAGCAGTTAAGATGATTAAGCACTTCCTGTGTACCAGGCACTGTTGGAAGCATCTTATAAGTATGAGCTCATTAATCTTCATAGTCCCTTCCCCGTAGGAGTAAATGCCCTCCTTATATACAAGAAAAGTAAGGCACCATCTGTGTAACACACTCAAGGTTACACAGCTAGCAAGTGATAGCATACTAGAGAAACTGAAGGGAAGATCAGAAGACTTAGGCAACTAGGCTCAGGCAGTCCACCTAAAGTAGGCCTGGGGGTTATGAAAGAGGAAGAGAGAAATGTCAAATAGGTTGGACATCAAGGAAGACTTTTAGCAATACCAGAGTAATAGCAGGTGGAAAAGAAGGAGAGGAAAGGTGCTTATCAGAAACATGGCTTATAGGTTATGAATTTTATCAACTTTTATGTTCTTTAAGATACATACATAAAAATTGAGCTTCCTTTTGTAATATTTTTGTGTTAGACTGGGTTCTGAAATCGTAACTCCATAGAGTCCAGAACATATAAGGACCCTGCTTTTATGTGGGTCACCTAAAGTGCTTAATGGTTTCTTATATGCCCTCTGACGAGTTAAGTATAAGTCTAATGAGGATAAAATGTAGTGGTGGTGTGTGTTCGTGGAGAGGGGGCAGAAAGGAGTGAAGTGCCTCCAAATAGCTTAGAAATGAGATGGCTGCTCTGATAATGAAACTATGAAATTAGTGTATAATGTATTCATTCATTTAACTAATATTTATTGAGCACCTACTACACGGCAGGCACTGTGATATACAGATAGATATAGCAGGGAACAAAATTTTTTGGAGCTTACATTCCAGTAAAGAGAGAAAGATAATGAGCAAATAAATGAGTAACTATTTACCATAATGTCAGTTAATGGCTGACTCAGTGGTTCTGAGCTGAAATCTTGAAAGTTGTCCTAAGATTATTTATCTACCAGCTCTGCAAATCCTGTCTCAAAAAAAAAAAAAAAAAAAGTTGAGTGACTTATCCAAAGTCATCTAGCTACTCAGAGACCATCCCAGAATACCATTTGTATCTGCCCAAAAACTCTTTATAATTTTCCCTATTATAGGGAGTAGTGGTCAAGGGTGTGGAGGTATCAAAGGACAGAGCTAGGATTTCAACTCTTACATCTAACTGTGTAATTTGGGAAAATTATTTCACCCCCCTGTGCCTGTTCTATCAGATACAAAAGATGTTTCATGACAATGTCTCTCATAGCATTCTTGAGAATAAAATGGTATAATCCTTGTCTAGCACATCAGTGGCATTCAATAAGCATTGGCTGTTGTATCAAATATGACATTGCCATTACTTCCTTCTACCGTCCACTCAGGGGAAGCCACCCTAAGAAAGCTGTAAGATCTAGAAACAATTACCCTTAGGAAGTAGAGGTATCTTGAGAAGAGTGGCCACTGTAGGGAAGTCTGGGGCAAATGCCTAGACACAGGCTTCCAGGGCCTGGCAGATCCCACCTGCCAGGTACCCAGTTCCCTTCAGGAGCTGCATTGCTTGGGATGGGCTCTTTTGGAAATTATTGGTCATTATAGCAGACACTGTCACTTCATCCCTCACCGTTTGTGTATTCACTGTTGTTCCATCCTGTTCTGAGTGCTTGCTCTGACTGCAGGAGTAGGCAAGACTCGTACTTAGAGCAGGCCCAAAATAGGTGGATGTCTACGCCAGCCTCCTTGCTTCCTGGAGCAGGACAACTCATAAGTGTGTTCTCCACCGTCTGCCAGAGTCCCCGACAGGACTGAGCTCCAGTTGCCCACACAGTAACCTACTCATCAACACATCTTTTGTTGGTCTCCTTCCCTTTCCTACGTCACCTCCACACTTCCCTACTTGTGTTTCCTGGGATCACCCAAATCTTAGTTTCAGAGTCTGCTTAAAGGAGAACCCAGCTGTAGACAGCTGGACTCAAAAAGCTCTCCAGCTCAGCACACAATTCTTGGTCAGGCCACCCCATTACACCCCATTAGCCCTCTCTTAGTTTCTCTTTGCACTGGGACTTACAATGACAGCCTTTTGCTTCTGAATAGAGCTTATTACCAAAATACCCAGTCTGCTTATAACGGAAACTGGAATAAAACCACTGTCACCAGTTTGCCAGTTTTTGTTGTTGTTGTTTTGCAAATGCCTTTTACTCCACTGACCTCAGCTCCACTCCCATCCCACCCACCTGCTCAGAATGGTGTCCTCTCATCCCAGGCTACCTTGATGCTCCTCTCAAGGGAGAACTGAAGGAAGCAGTCAATTTTGAAAATATCTCTGAACTAAGGAGTGTTTAAACTGAAGAGTTAGGAAAAAAAAAAAAAAAGATTTCCTGAATCAGCAAAGATTTATGCTAAACAACCCTTTTATGAAATGACCCACTGAGAAAGGAAAGCTTCACTACAGCAGTTTAAGAGATTTCTTGGGGAAGAGAAAAGGAGTCATATTCTTTCTCATTACCTGACTCTAAGTACTTAGAGAAGTCTCCCATGATGCCAACCAGACTCTTAGCAAGTGCAAAACAGCTATTTGTAAAGGCTTATCAGATATTTAATTGAATTATTTAGAAAATAGCAGTTGAGAACCTACCACCGTGTGCTCTGGTAGGCACTGACCTAGAGAATGGAGATACAATAGCAAAAACAATAAACAACAACCCCAAAACCCCACAGAGTCTCTGTCCTCATGAGACTTACATTCTCTGTCAGTTTATTGCTGCATAACAAGTGGCAGCAAAACCTAATGGCTTAAAGCAATAACTATTTACTTCCAATTCTGTGGGTCAGCAATTGGGCCTGGGCTCAGCTGAGCTGGTCTTCTGTTGGTTTCACCTGGGTCCATTCATGCACCTGCAGTTATGTGGCACCTTATCTGGGACTGTGTGATCTAAGAAGGCCTGACTCCTAGCTGGTGCTAGCTATCAGCTGGTTGGTCAAAGGGCCTCAGGGGAGACAGCTTATCTCTGCTCTGCATAGCCCTTCTCCTTCCAGTAGGCTCCCTCAGACGTTCTACAGTGTTGTGTTTCAGCATTCTACTGGTCAAATCAATTCACAAGGCCAGTGCAGATGTAAAGGGTACTCTATCTCTTGATGGGAGATGCATCAAAGATACATTGTAAATAGCAGGTATATAGTTTTGGAAGGAATTTGTGGCCTTTATTTATTTGCAGTCTATGGTTATTCTAATAGTTGAGTCAAATAGTAAATACATAACAATGGTTAGCTAGAAGTTCTCAACCCTGATTCCATGTAAGAATTACCTGGAGAACTTTTTTTAAAAAATGCCATGCTCCTCTATCACAAGCAACTAAATCAAATCAGGGATTAGAGCTTGGGAACCTAGGCAGTTACTCAGCTCTCCAAGTGATTCTAAATTGCAGCTAGGTTTGAGAATCACCAGTTAAAGTGCTCTGAAGGAGAAATGAAGCAGGGTAGAGGGATGTCAAACAATAAGAGAGCTGTGTAAGATGTGGAAATCAAGGGGAGACTCTCTAAAGAGGAAACATTTGAGCTGAGATCCACGTGGATGAAGGGGGCAGGGAGCCTTGGTGCTACTTGGAGAAGGGAGGGAAGAGCAAGTGGAATACTCTGGGGCCTGGGATAGACAAAAGGGTCTGGGTGGCAGGAGCAGATGTGGTATGGCAGATGCGTTGGGAGAATGGTCTAGACCATTCTAGACTGGAGGTTGCAGTGCTTTGGAGGAATGTTCTCTCTGGTTTCCCAGGAGTCAAGACCTTGCACTTTGATGAGTCGCCTCACTTGGTTTTTGTGGAGAAATGAAGCAATAAAGAACGGACTAAATAATAGACTGTGGAAGGGCATATGATTTTTTAGAAGGTATTTATTGAAGAACTCACCAATTGAGCAGCCATCTCTAGAATATGGGAAACAAAGCAGGAGAGGAGAAGAGTATGGAAATATGAGAAAATAACAACACAAAATGGATTGCTTCTGAGAAGCCAAATGTAGAAAAAAAGAACTCTAGGCTGAGAGACAATGGAAGCTGTGAGCTGACCTTCCAGGCAGGGAGACAGCACCTGGAGATGTATAGGAAGGAAGGACAGGTAGCAGCTGGAAATGTGGGCATTAGAAATGTCACTGGACATAATCTTCCGTGGCGATTGTGCCACTTACTTATTATGTGTAGGGAAGGCAAAATCTTCTGTCTTCACACTTAGAGTTTTTCAGCTGGGCCTGTGAATTTGACTGATGACAGATTAACAGGGGAAAAGCATGCAAATGTATTTAATTGAAGTTTTTGTAAGTCCTCATATGGAAATGAAGACTCAAAGAAGTGGCAAATTGTGTAAAAGTAAACTGTTTGGGGAGGCTAAAGGAAGATAAGAATGATTTTAACAAGGTCTGTTTGTACAGAATTCTCTCGGTCTCAACTTCCTGTCCTTGATGATAAGAATGTTCTTTCCCTTCTGGTACAGGGAGGCCATCTTCCATATGGGGGTTTATCTCCTGCTTTCAGGAAGATAACAGGGAGGGTCGGAGCACCTTTCTTGTACCTGCTAGCTTTTTAAAAGGGCCTTTATCCCAAAATAATCTATATGCCAAAGTAGCATATTTTGGGGTGGCTGATTCTGCACCCTTCAAGTTGCTGTATGAAATCAGTTGCTGGGAGACTTTTGCTTGGGTTTCTAAAGGTGCTACCCTATGTGTCATGGCATTTACTCTTCACATTGCAGCTATGGGGTGAGGGTCAAGGGTGCCAGCAGTTCGTTCTCCATTTTTGTAAGAGCAAACAGAATCCCTGAGAGCCAGAGGCTGACACCACATTCCCCCAGCCACTCAGTAGCTGAAAGGGGAAAGGAAGCAGAGATTCTAGCTCCTGCTGTCCTTGCTCACCTTCCCTCCTTCCCACCCTGCCACCCTCCTTTCCCTGCTCAGCTGACATTCTGTAGTCTGCCCTTGTCAATGTACATTTATGGACCACCAGAGGGATCTTCAGCATCTTGTCCTCCTACCCACCTTCTCTGACAAAGTTTCTAATTTACTGCCTAGGTTGTAGCTTCCCAGGAAGAAGCCAGCCCTGTTCAGAGTTGTTATTTCACAAAATACCATTTGTGTCCTCACTGGAGGGAGCGGTGTCTGTCACCTTGTGGAGCCACCTTAGAAAGTAACAAGAATGTGATGTGGCCCAATTCCCAGAAATGGAGCCCCTAGCAAGAAGGAAAAATTCTGGAAGAAACAAAATTAGACCTAAATTGGATACTCCAAACCCACCAAGGGCTAGCCACCAAGTAAAATATGGTTAGTGTCCCCTCTCCAGAAACTATATGGCTGGAAGTTTCACCATCCTCTTTCCTGCTCTTGGTGGAACCAAGGTCAGCAAGCAAAGGGTTTTCACTGCACTGAGAGCTGCTGACCAAGCCTCCCTCTGTCAGGCTTCTCCCTAAGGGTCCTGAGACCCTGTATCAGAAGTGAGCAGGAGGCAGAATTCCAGACCCCTCACCAACCCATCAAGTAAGAGTCTATGGGGTTGGAACCTAGGATTGCTCATTTTAAACAAGCTCCCCAATGTTGCTGTAAATTAACACTCACAAGTTAAAGTAAAAACTTCAATTCTCAGCCCTCTAGCAACCAAGTGAATTTCTCTCTCATTGGCCTAGTAGGAAATTCCAGACCAAGAACCTTTTTCCAGAACATGCCATAAACAAGAGGCCCTAAAGCAAGACCATGAGCCCCTACTACAGCAGAAAGAGGGCATTTCCCCAAGGACACACTTTTAATAAGCTCTGGGAAACAATTCATTCTGCAGCCCACATTGCCTACAGCATCCTCCTGGCTGTGTGCTGGGAGGAGCTTAGTAAACTTAAATGAGGAGACCTCCAAGACAAAGGGTCTTGCTGGTTTGAGCTTACCCCTCAGATTTGGGTTTTGACATCGTTGATGGAAATCCTAGAATATAGTTCTGGGAGAAGAGAAAAGGGAGACTCTGATTTGTGTGTTTCTCACAGATGAAAAGGTTTTGTTCTGTTGGATCCACAGACTAGGACTAGATGAGGTGTGACAATGAGATGAGAAAGAGATCTGCTGCCCAGGAGGTGGAGAGAGGAGAGGAGGCCAGGAGGCATGTGAAGATGCAGGGAAGCCCAGCTCCACCTCCTGGGCAGCAGATCTGTTCTCATCTCTCTCTCTCTCTCCTCTTTCCTTTCCTTCACACTCTATTTATTTCTCTCTCCTTGTCTCCCCCTTCCTCTCCAACATTCTTTTTTTCTCTCTCCCTTTCTGTCTCCCCTTTTCTTCCTTTTTCTCTTTCCCTGCTCCACTCACCTTTTCCCTCATTCCTGCTACACAGATTTACCAGGTGCCTGCTCTGTGCTCAGCACCATGGATAGCAGAAAAGAAAAAAAATGAGAAAAACAGTGGCCTCTAGGAGTTCCCTAGATCATGGGGAGGATCAAAGAATAGGCAATTGTGGCTCAGTTATGAATGGTGAGGTGGAGAAACCTAAAGCAGGCATCTAATGCAGGCTGCGGTCCCAAGAAGTAATGGTTAAGCAGACACCTAAGAGAAGAGTGTGCAGCACACCAATAAAAGGCTAGAGGAGGGGTAGAGAGGACTCTAGGCTGGAAAAAGGTCCCAATTCAAGAGAAAACATGGCACCTGTGAGAGTCCAGGGCTGCTACACACAGTTGTGTAGGTTGCATCCTGCTCCAGGGCCCTGGGTCAATGAACAAGGGTCTAGGGCCTCACTGTGGCATGGACCTTCCTATCATACAGTGAGTCTCCTATATTGAGAGGAATGTTGTGCCCGTTTCTTCCAGTGTTATTTTTCTTCCTGGTACATTGGCAAAAGACTGGGACAAGGACAGTAATACAGAAACTTAAATGGGAGCATTTTTATTCTAGTTTCCTTGTTTAGGAATACAATGATGTCTCAGACTCTGCCCAGTCTGAGGCTCACCAGATATGGCCAAGTCTTGATCATTTCCTCCACACTTTAATTTTACGGGGTGTGCTGGGTACCTCTGCTTTCAGATTAGCCTCTCTTCCTCGCAGTCGTTGTGCTCTTAGGTTGCACGGCACAGAAGTATTTTGTTTCCCAAATTTCTAGCAAATGTCTACCTAGTGATGCCTCATTACCATTTAGAGAACAACTTTCAACATGAATATTGGGAATCATCATTTATTCTCCCCTTTGGAAACAGAAAGCATTTTGATATACTGCATTATTTTTCAGAATTTGGCTCCAAATATGATCCAAAGGCACTTTAAAGAATTAGATATGTCTAAAAGACATTTGCATACTTTTCTAGTAATTAAAATTCATTTAGCTGGTCAGGGAGATGGTTCTCAGCTGAGACAAAAATGACCTCAAGATACCAGCAATTCCTTCCTTCACCTTCAGAACTAAAACCACAATGAAAACTAAGAGTTGCCTGTCAACATCTCTTTCGTCTACAGTTGAACCAAAAAAGCTAGACTTTGCTCTTTCATTGAAATTGTGTTGACTCAGCCTTGCCCATCAGAAATCTTTGAAGGAAAGATGACTTGTCAGTAGAAATGGGATTCTAAATATTTAGAAAAAATATGTATATGATACATAATATATTTGGGGAAGATATTTTGAAATAAATGGACTTCACTTTCTTTACATAGAAGAAACTATTTCTTTGAAAATAGAGTCAGTGAGAAAAGAGGCTCCTCCAACCTTTAACCTTCCTGCACTATCAGGAAAGGAAAAAAAGAAATGTTGTTTTGCCCTCCAACAGGAATGAGGGGTGAGAAAGATGCACGCTACTGATCTGTGATGGCATGTCCCAAAGTATGGAGATGTGGCTGGCAGACATCATAATCACAAAGGCAAAATGTCATAGACAAAGAGATGAAGAGACCTGGAGGATTGTCCTGTACAACTTCTTGTTCTAGAGGTGAGAAAACCAAGGGTCAGTGAGAAAAGTAACTTTCCCAAGTCACAAAGCAAATCAGTGACAGTGCTGAGATAAGTCCCTAAGATGCCTAATCTGCAAATAACTTTCTTCAATACCATGAGGAAAATAAGTAAGCTTCATTCACAACTACCGTTTCCTGGGTATTCAGTGAGGTTAGTGGGAGACAATGACTTTAGACATGGAGGATAGAAGCTGATGGAGAAGAGAGTTACTTCCTTCTCTTAACAATAGACCAGAAATAGGAAGCAGTAAAGTCTGTATGCATGCATAAACATGAGTGGGGTGTGTTTGTGTGTGTGTGTGTGATTTTAGGTAGAAATGGCACATAAGCAACACATGCATGGAAAAAAAGCATGGATTTTGATATCAGACAAACTATGGTTCAAATATTCACTCTCACATTTACCATGTGATCTTGATCAAGGGAGGCAACCTCTCTCAGCCTCGCTTTCTTCATGTCTATTGTGAGGATAACAAGTTATCAGTCACTTACATGGAACTTTGGTGTGCACATGGAGCAAGACAGAGAATGTAAAATCTCTGCACCAAATAGATAAAGGAGAGGTCATTTTCTTCTTTAGGGAGCAATTATTAGGGAGAGAAATTTATGTTGTTATAAAGGAAGACTATACATCCTGTTTTCCCAAGTTTTTTAAGTTCTCAAGAATTAAGATGTTTTCAATTGTGAAACAGAAGGGAGGAAACAGGAAGGAGCCTTTATTAAGGATGAAAAATTGCTACAATTTTAATTTTGAAAGCAGGCTTATTGACAGACTGTGGGTATGTTTTCAGAATAATTAACAGGAAAGCCAGGACTGAGGAAATTAATTGCTATCAATATAGTTGCCTTCCAAATGGCAACCTTGAGGCTGATGTACAATAAAGCCTTAGTTTAGCCATGGGATTAGGTAAGGGCCCTGTTTGATAGGCTGCTCACTGACTTGGGAGACTCAAAAAGTAGCTCTGTCCATCATAATGGTATCTTTCTAAGATGGAAATTAATATTTGTTAAGTTTCTACAACGTGCTCAAAGTGTACTAGCTGCTGTTGTCTATGCAAATTTAAATATCTTATCAATCTTATAAATCAGATAGAATTAATTCTATTTTACAGAGGAGAAAACTGAGGCCTGAGAGTTTGCTCAAAGACAAATGTTTGGAAATTGGTAGAGTCGGTTAGAACTCAAATCTGCCAAACTTCAAAGCTGTGATCTTTCTTCTCTACGAGAACACCTTACACAAAGCATGTAGTGGATGTGAGGGCAGAGGTAGACTTAGGGCACTAGAGATCTGAATCTCACTTTATTGATGGTTATTCCGTTCATCCTAGGTTTTAGGACCACCATTTAATAGCTTAGTGACTTTGGCAAGTTTCTTAACGTGTATGCTACTCAATTTTCATATCTCTACCAATTTTGTGATTTTGAATGTGTCATTTCCATCCTACTCCTGTAGGATGCTGCCACAGCCTAACTTTAGTGGGTAGAAGAGTGGGAGGAGATGCTTATAGAAAAATGTATATGTGTGGTTGTGTGTGTGTGTGTTTTAGGATAGGAGGTATAAGCCAGAAACTTCATATTATTTCCTTTCATCACAGTCGACCCAGTCCTTATCCACCAACTTGGATACACTCCCATTTCAGTGGCTGAAGGTGAGAATATATTCCTGACTGGTTTCTTGAAGCATGGAGGAAAAAGTTTGAAAGATTGGAGATAAGGGTGTACATGGTGAAGACATATGGATAAATATACACATGTGGGCACAAAGAAATCTGTATCTCATGATAAATCCCACCAGAAAGCATCCACCATGGAAGATGCATTGAAATACCAAGGAAATAAAATGACTGGGACGTTGATATTAGACAGCCTTCGTCTCCAGACATCATCTGATCAGCACGTAAACAGAGTGACCCTGGCTGCAGAGACAGGTCACAAATGGGCCCAACATGATGGTCTCACACTAACACATCCCACAATTCACTCTTATGACACTTTATATCTCTCCTGTACTGCCCTTACCATAATTATAATTAAGCCTTATCCCTTTCCCCAGATGGAGACTGAGGGGAAAGAACTCTTTCTAGAGAAGACATTTTGCAGTTTCTCTTTGCATAATTGAGGGAGCCTTGATGAAGGGGCATATGGTCTCTTTCTTATTCCAGCAGGCCACCTAGGTCTCAATCTGGAAGGAGGAAGGAATAATAATTGGACTTCCTAACTTTGTGGAAAAGGAAGGGCTCTGCAGCTCACAGGCACTGGAGTAGCTACATTTTTTCTCTTATGGCTTAAGAATGTGCTATCTCTGAGAACTAATAATGTCTTCAGAGATGTGAGTATGGGCACCGACCAACAGGTACTATGTTAATTAAACAGATGTACCTGTAAATCATTCTGTGAGAAAAACCAAGCGGGAAGATACACCTGCCCCCACGTAAGCCTGTGAGATTTGGAGCCCCAAATTCCCTTTCCATGCTGGAATACCAATAGGTATCTCCACTTATGCTACCAAATTTCTAGGAAACCAGTCCTGATGCAAGGACCCAGATTTGGGAAATTGTACAATGGCAGGATAAGAGAGTGAGAACTGGGTTTTTGATCACTTCACATCAAGAGGGGTGGCACTTTACACAGGAAAAGATAAGGAATAGTGTGAATTTAAGGGCAGAGAAACTGGGAGAAGAATGAGAGCCTCTATATGAAAGCTACTTTCTCACTGAGTTTTGGGAAAGTTGTATTTAGCAATAGCTTTATATTTTTCTTTTCTATGTTGTCTTTTCCTTTTTGGAAAATATGTGTTTTATTAGAAACATAACACACATTCCAGCACATGTATATCTAAGTGGACAACTACATGGATTTCTTAATATGAACACACCACTGCAACTCCAACTCCCAGATTAAGTCAGAGACTCTCTTCATAACACCTGTAAGTTACTACTCATCCCTCCTTAAACTCAGCCACTGACCTGGTTTCCTGATAAGATAGAGAAGTTCATGCAAGCCATGTTGCCATGAAGAACAAGAAAAACTTGATAGGTTTCAAAAGGTATACATGTAAAGGCATTAGAGTGCTGCAGAAACAATGAAGACTAGCAGCAGTGAAATTCTACGGGGGAAAGCACTGCAGAAGTGAGCTAGGATTTAGCTGCCTTTTGCCAATTCTGGGCTTGAGCCAGAGGCTGAAAATTTGGGCTTGGCCCAGGCAGAGCAATGATGCTTGGGCAAGTGCTAAGAAAGTGATACAATAAGGCTTGTAGCAGATGCACAGGGATGCAGTGACTTAAATGGGAAATGGGATGGCTTCACACTGATGGCATTTTCTCTTAGGACATTTGCTAAATGTTGAAGCTGCTTGAAGTATAAGGAGAAAGCGCTATGCCCTATATACTAAAAATAAAACTCTAAGCCCCCAAACGGACTGAATGGGCCCCCCCTTGGCCAAGAGGATCTCAAAGAAACTGGAAAAACTAATTCAGGCCATGATGGGAAAAGGGGTCAGACATGCCTCATTATACCCTCCTCCCTTTGGATTTAAGAGGTAACTGACAAGCATTAACCTTAAAACAGAGCTCTTAAGCCTGGCAAAATAGATTCTATGTAGCAATAAGATACCAAATTCCAACCTTATTCTGGTATAGCATCACATGACAGAGATCAAGCACAGAAGGAAATCAAAGTATTTTACCCCAAAATGTTGTTCCTTGACATATTTTGAATGGTCCTGCAAAGCATCTCTGTGGGAGAAATTTGCATTCTGTAGAGAATCTCCTCTCATTATTAGGTCTTTTCTGAAGAGTCGGACATCTTTTAAGGCTTGAAAAGAGATATCTTTCTCAAAAGCTTGCTACCTGAAGGCTTCATTTACATGATAAGAAACTTGGCTTCCCCCATCCCTGCCCCCTCCTTACCTTAACTCAAGCATCTCTTTATGCTGACTTCAACTCTTCAGGCAGAGCTTAACTCTTTCAACCAGCTGCCAATCAGGAAATCTTTGAATCCACCTATGACCTGGGAGCCCCAGCTCAGAGATGTCCCATTTTTCTGCACCAAACCAATGTATACTTTTCATGTGTTGATTTATGTCTTTACCTATTGTCAGGCCTCTGAGCCTGAGCCCAAGCCAAGCCAAGCCATGGCATCCCCTGTGACTTGCACGTATGCACCCAGATGGCCTAAAATAACTGAAGAATCACAAAAGAACTGTAAATGCCCTGCCCCGCCTTAACTGATGACATTCCACCATAAAAGAAGTGAAAATGGCCAGTCCTTGCCTTAAGCAATATTATCTTGTGAAATTCCTTTTACTGGCTCATCCTGGCGCAAAAAGCTCCCCCACTGAGCACCTTGTGACCCCCACTCCTGCCCGCCAGAGAACAACCCCTCCTTTGACTGTAATTTTCCTTTATCTACCCAAATCCTATAAAATGGCCCCACCCTTATTTCCCTTCCCTGACTCTCTTTTCGGACTCAGCACGCCTGCACCCAGGTGATTAAAAAGCTTTATTGCTCACACAAAGCCTGTTTGGTGGTCTCTTCACACGGACACACATGACACCTATAACTTCCATTTCCCTAAAATGTATAAAACCAACCTGTAACCCAACTACCTTGGACACATGTTCTCAGGACCTCCTGAGGTTGTGTCACAGGACATATTCCTCAACCTTGGCAAAATAAACCTCTAAACTGATTGAGACCTGTCAAATTCTTTTTGGTTAACAACCCAAACTCTGAAAAGAACAGAATTTCCCACAGCCTCGCAGTGCCTAGAAGACAAGGAACAACTATGGGCTCTGAGAAACTATAGACAAGGAGTATTATAGACTTGTTACAGGTAGTTAGGCTTTCATTGGGGCTCTGCCCCACCCGTAGGAATGTCAGATGATGGTTCGGCAATCATTACATTGCATCTCTAGAAGTGATAAATTGGCAGCTAGCACCAGGGAGAGGCCATTTCCTGATGGTCCATACCTGTTGCACTAAAGTGTTCACTGAATACAGATGCCAGGCAGAAGCAACTGCCCAGGCCTGTGCACTAAGAGACAAAATGACAGAGTATGACCTTCCAGCGGCACACTACCAGAAAAGGGAAGAAATCTCAGGTGGGGAGGCTTTCTATTGATCACAGGACCATGTGATCAGTAACCAAGGGGAAAGACAAATGATAAAAACATCACGCGTACAACTTCCTAAACACACTGCAGGTGCTCACCTCCCAGGGTAAGGAGGGCACTGCACATACAGGCAGCCCACCCTAAGGGAAGAATCATGGGAAAGGAGCCAGCCCCTAAAGTTTGACCTAAAGGGTCAAGTTTAAACACCACACTTGACCTTCACATCTCTAGTTGGGACTCTTCCAGACACACTTGCCTTTCCTTCCTGGTCTAAAGTCTTTTTAAATAAACTTCCACTTCTGCTCTGAAACTTGCCTGGGTCTCTTTCTCTGCCTTAAGCCCCTCAATTGAATTCTTTTTTCTGAGGAGGTAAGAATTGAGGTTGCCACACATCCATTTGGAATTTGCCACTGGTAACTGGGATACCTGTCACTGGTAACAAACTGAATTGTGACTCCTCTGAATTCATATGTTGAAACCCTAACCTCCAGTATTTCAGAATGTGACTGTATTTGGAGACAATATCTTTAAAAAGATAATTAAATTAAAATAAGATCATCAGAATGGCCCCTAATCCAAATGACTAGTTTCCTCCTAAGAAGAGGAAATTAGGAACCCAGAATGGTGGCTCATGCCTGTAATCTCTACTACACAGGAGACTGAGATGGAAGGATTTCTTGAGGCCAGGGGTTCCAAATCAGCCCCAAGTAATATAGGAGAGAGACACTCATTTCTGGGGGAAAAAAAAAAAGAAGAAAAAGAAAAAATTATGGTGCAGACACAGGTACAAATGGAAGACCACATGAAGACAAAGGGAGAGGACAGCCATCTACAAGCTAAGGAGAGAGACCTTAAAAGATACCAACCCTGCTGATACCTTAATCTCAGACTTCTAGCTGCCAGAATTGAAAGAAAATAAATTTCTGTTGTTTAAACCACCCAGTCTGTGGCACTCTGTTATGGCAACCCCAGCAAATGAATATAGCCCTCAAGGGAGTCATGAAGCAACATTTACTATCTGCAACTGTTTTCTCCCTGAGCACTTGCTAATCTGAGCACATCTAAAATCTGCAAATCCAGGTTTGGCCTTGGCAAAGGGCCACTGCTATGGGAGAGATAGACCAGCAGAATTGGATTTTGGCAGTCAAATTGGGCTGAAGTGACAAAATTGAAGATTTGAGGAGCCTCAAACATATAACCAGTATCCTCTTCAATACTTTTGCCAAATTCTGAAGTTATAAACATGCTAAGCCAAAAATCTCCTTAACGTAGAGCAAAAAATTCTGTAGTTACTCAGTACTAAAAAAAAAAAAAGAAAGTTGGATTCTCAATTAAGTTTCCTGATGGCCACAACCTAACAATAGGAGGAAATTAGATTGAGACTGGTAATTATGAAAAGTGCAGCCCATAATTTATAATCCTTTGGGTATATACCCAGTAGTGGGATGGCTGGGTCATATGGTACATCTAGTTCTAGATCCTTGAGGAATCGCCATACTGTTTTCCATAATGGTTGAACTAGTTTACAATCCCACCAACAGTGTAAAAGTGTTCCTATTTCTCCACATCCTCTCCAACACCTGTTGTTTCCTGATTTTTTAATGATTGCCATTCTAACTGGTGTG
Organism: Piliocolobus tephrosceles; assembly: GCF_002776525.5. Lineage (NCBI taxonomy): Eukaryota > Metazoa > Chordata > Mammalia > Primates > Cercopithecidae > Piliocolobus > Piliocolobus tephrosceles. The sequence goes on from NC_045442.1 coordinate 22,086,481, forward strand.
AGATGGTATCTCATTGTGGTTTTGATTTGCATTTCTCTGATGGCGAGTGATGATGAGCATTTTTTCATGTGTCTGTTGGCTGTATGAATGTCTTCTTTTGAGAAATGTCTGTTCATATCCTTTCCCCACTTTTTGATGGGGTTGTTTGTTTTTTTCTTGTATATTTGTTTGAGTTCTTTGTAGATTCTGGAAATTAGCCCTTTGTCAGATGAGTAGATTGCAAAAATTTTCTCCCATTCTGTAGGTTGCCTGTTCACTCTGATGGTAGTTTCTTTTGCTGTGCAGAAGCTCTTTAGTTTAATTAGATCCCATTTGTCAATTTTGGCTTTTGCTGCTGACGAGTTGATGTGTGCAGCACACCAACATGGCACTTGTATACATATGTAACAAACCTGCACGTTATGCACATGTACCCTAGAACTTAAAGTATAATTAAAAAAAAAAAAAAAAAAAAAAAGTGCAGCCCAGGCTTACCCATTAGCCACCCCATCCCAGCCTCCTGAAATCCATTTTCCCATCAGAGGAAAGGGCAAATCTACCCTGTGAAAGATAAGATCAGCTGAAACTCTGCAGTGTTTTAAAGATATTTAAATAGTAATGATTTACTGGGGATGTAGAAACAGGACCATATGATCAATAACCAAGGAGAAAGACAAATGATAAAAACAGATCCACAGATGATTCAAAACAGTCAAGTCTTATTATTTGTGGTAGTTATGCTCTATAAATTGCCAAGAATGCTGAAGTAATGAATAGTGAACTATCACTACACAGGGAAATATAGGACGTGGTTCTGAAAACCTCTGGTCACAACAGTTTTATCAGCCAAGATTCTATTGGCATTATATAAGTTTGACAACATCTTGTAAGATTAGCCAGTGTTACCAGCTTTGATGACCTGCTCTTCCACATAATTCTTCCTGTATAATACTACTTAGCAGGTATTTTAAAATTCTTCCACAGCCTCATGATCTTCAGAGCCTCCTTTGCCTATATGTAATATATCTCATGTTATATCACCTTTTCAAATGTGTGAGCCACCATCATTAACTGGGTAGTGTGTAACATTTTCCTGACCGTGAGTGATGTAATAGTAAGTCTGAAATTCACCATCATGGTAGTGCTGTACATTATGCTTTTGAGAAATCAATCATCATCTTAAGAATTCACAATTTTAGACACTTTATAATCTTTTCCATGGTTTCATTATGCACTATACATGTTACTTTAGCACTTTCCAGGGTGGCCTTACTTATAGACTGGCAAATTTTCTCTTTCTTTTTCTGCGTGTGTCACATTATTGATTCATTAACATTGGACTCATGATGAAGAGTACTATAGCTCATGCCTGAACAAAGCTTGTCTAGTATACATGTTTTCTCTGTACGGTACATCACAGCCATCTTGCACATTAAAACACCAGACAGCACTTTAGCACTATGCTTGGGAGCCATTTGAAACAGCAAAATTGCCAAATAAAGCCCAAAAACACAAAAATAGACCACAATAAGACAGCTGAAACAATACTGCAGAGTGTCACCTTGTTCAATCTCAGCTGGGAACATGTGCATCAAGAAAAAATAATTTTTCACCACTCCACACATTTCCATAAATGACTGTGAAAGTGCCGTAAGTATTGATTTGGGGTTTACAAATAAATTTTAGCAAGTAAGCAGATTCACAAATATGGAACCCACAAATAATGAAGATCTACTGTATTCATGTTAACAAAGACTTCAAAATAACTACAATTCATATGTTTAAAAGTATAAAGAAAAAACAAAAAAATTAAAGATTTTCATCAGAGAACTGGAAGCTATAAAAAATGAATCAAATAAACATCAAATTAGAAACATAATGGATAGATTTAACACAATATTGACCATAGAGAAGATGGGATTATTTAACTAAAAGGTAGGAAAAACAATATACTGAGAAATGGAGGCAGGTGGACTAATTTAATAAATAATAAGACAGAGCACAGTACACATGTGAGGGACACCAAAATCAAATTGCTAAAAATGAAAGACAGAGAAGCCCTTAAGAGTAGAAAGAGCTAAAAATGCATATTACCTCCAAAGGAGTATTAATAAAGTTGAAAGCTGACTGTATAACAGAAAGCATAAATGAGATTATCTTTTTTTTTTTTTTTCAGACAGAATCTGGCTCTGTTGCCCAAGCTGGAGTGTAGTGGCGTGATCTTGGCTCACTGTAAGCTCCACCTCCCAGGTTCATGCCATTCTCCCGCCTCAGCCTCCCGAGGAGGTGGGACTACAGGCACCCACCAGCACGCCCAGCTAATTTTGTTTTTTGTATTTTTAGTAGAGACAGGGTTTCACTGTGTTAGCCAGGATGGTCTCGATCTCCTGACCTCGTGATCTGCCTGCCTCAGCCTCCCAAAGTGCTGGGATTATAGGTGTGAGCCATGGCATCCAGCCGAGATGATCTTTTAAGTTCTGAACTGAAGAAAATAATTACTCTGATTTCTCCTGCCATTGATTAAGTGTTGCTGTTTATGAGCACTGTATAAATGGAATTGTACTCTTTTGTGTCTGGCTCCCTTTGTTGAATATTATGTTTTTGACATCCATCTATGTTATTGCATGTAACAGTAGTTCACTTATTCTCATCATATAGAGCAAAGATCCATGTAACAAAGGACCACAAATAATTTAGCTACTTTACCATTTATGCACTGTTTGGTTATTTCTAGTTTGCAGCAAATATAAAAAAATACTGCTATAAACATACTTAAGCATGTCTTTTGGTATCACATTTCTGTTGGTTGTAGTCTAGCAGTGCAATTGCTAGATCATGAACAATGCAAGTGCTATAGACTACATTGAGTCCCCTCCCTGCAAATTCATGTGTTGAAGTCACAAATTCCCATGTGTTTTTACGGGACATAGGGCATTTTTGGAGATTAAGGTTAAATGAGGTCATAGAACTGGTGCCCTTATAAGATGAGGGAAAGACACTGGATCTCTCTCTTTCTCTGTCTGCCCTTTGAGGACGCAGCAAGAAGGCAGCTGTGCACAAGCCAAGAAGAGAGCCCTCACCCAAAGCATGAATATTCTAGCACCTAATCTCAGACTTCTAACTAACAGAGCAGTGAGAAGGTATATTTCTGTTGTTGAAGCCACCCATTCTGTGGTATCTTATTATGGTAGCTAATAAGAGTTGACTAATACAGTCTATTTTAAGTGATAGTATATATTATTAAACAAGTTTCTGAAATGTTTCAAACCAGCAGTTTACAATGGTTTCAGCTAATCCATATCCTTTACAAGAGTTAGTATTATCTATATTTTTCACTGTATCAGTCTTGTTGTTCTGTTGTGGTATTTCATCATGACTTTAATTCCCCTGATTAATAATGATATTATAATCATTATTTTGCAAAGTGCCTTTTCATGTCTTTTTTTTCCATATTGATTTACAGCAGCTCTTCGTAACAAACATCTTCTACTCTCTTTATTGTATTTTTCTTTCTTAATCATGAAAATAAGTTCTTTATTGCAATGTAGTTCAATGTATCAATCTTTACTCTTAGTACATTTTGTGTTCTGCTTGAGAAATCTTTGCCTACCCACAAGATCTTGAAGATCTTATCTTACAGAAGCACTTTTTAAAATATTTAACATTTATATCTACAACCCATTTGGAAATAATTTTTACATTTGGTATGAAGTAAGGCTTAAGATTAATTTTTTTCCATGTGCATATTTAGCCCAGCACTGTTGGTTGGAATGTATACTTATGTTTCTTCCATAATAAATTAACCATACAGATATGATTCTGCTTTCTCAATTTTCTATTCTATTGCAACTAGATGGTTTTGTTTTCATATGCCAATAACATACTGTCTAAATTACTGTAGCCTAATGTCTTGATATCTTATGGTGTAAATTCTCCATAATTTTTTTCTTTTTCAAGATCACCTCAGATATTTGTAGACTTTTTGTATTTCTATACAAATTTTAGAATTACTTTGTCAATATCCACAAAAAACAAAAACTTTCCAAAATTCTAATTTGGATTGCATTTAATATATATATTAATGGTTGACAATCAACATTTTTACATTATTGAATCTTTCATATATGAACATATACCATTTATTTATGTATTCTTTAATTTCTCCTAAGAAAGTTCTATTCCTAAATATTTGATGCTTTTAATAGTACTGTTATTTTAAATCTTATTTTAAAATAAGATTTATTTTAAAATCTTTGATTTATTAGTATGTAAAAATACTGATTTTTTTAAAAATGTTAACCTCATACCTTCGTACTTAATTTGCCAAACTTATTTTAGTGTAAATTACTTTGGATTTTCTAACTGATCTTCAGTACAATGTTGGACATAAGAGAGTTAACAATAAACATACTTGTCTCATTTCTGATCATAGAGGCAAAATTTTGATATTTTATCATTAAGTACTATGCTCATTATAGGGTTTTTGTAAATAGTGTAATCAGATATGGGATGGCCTTTACATTCTTGACTTGCTAAGAAATTTTATTATAAATGGGGATTGATTATAAATGCCTTTGTTAAGATTATTATATTCTTTTTCTCCCCCATTCTGTTAATGTGGTAAATAACATTGATTGGTTATTAAATATAAACAAACTTCACAAATTCTCTTTGCAAACCTTATTCCTAAAATAAAACCAGTCACCTATCTACTTACCCCTCCCCCCCCCCCACACACATATACATCATTAGAGTTATTTACTAATTTTTAGTTTAGACTTTTCGTTTATGCTCCTGAGATTTTCCTATAACTTTCTTTTCTGGCACTGTATGTGTTAGGTTTTGGTATTAAGTTTATGCTGTCCTCATAAAACAAATTTGGAAATGTTTCCCCTTCTTTATAACTTTCTGCAAGCATTTGCATAAAGTTGTTATTTATTCCTTCAAGATTTAAAAGAACTTACTGGAGAAGACCATACCTGGGCCTAGGTATTTCTTTGTGAAATTGCACATTCAATTCCTTTAAATGATATAAGACCATTCCGATTCTCTGTTTCTTAGTACCAGGTTTTAAAAAATGTGCTCTTAAGAAATTTGTCCCCTATACCTACATTTCCAAATTTTCAGGAATATAATTCTTCAGTATATTCTCTTATCTTTCCAAATCTTTTTCTGATCTATAGCAATCTCACTTTTTGTTTCTGCTACTGATTTTTTTTTAAATTTCTCCTCTTTTCTTCTTGCCTAGACTTGCTAGAGATTTAACAATGTTATTCACCTTTTCAAACATTCAACTTTGGCTCTTTGAATCTTTTGTGTTTATATTTTCTGTTTCATTAATTTTGTTATTATTTTTTTCCTTCAGTTTCATTTGGGATCTATTGGCTATAATTTCTGAGAGTGATACTGAGATTTTCCAGCCTTCCATTTTTTATTAATGTATGCATTTAGACTTAAACATTTCCCCTTAACCACAGTTTTATTAGCATCCTCCAAAATTTTATGTCATATTTTCATTTTCATTTAGTTTGAAATATTTTATAATATTACTTGTGATTCTACCTTCAATCCCTGGATTGTTTCAAAATATGTTGCTTAATTTCCAAGTAATTGGGGATGTTTTAGCATTCTTTTGTTATTGATATCTGGCTTGATTCCAGCACAGCCTGAATGAAATTGTTCATTTAAAATATATTGAGCACCTTTTCGTGGCACCTCAGAGGTGATCAGCTGATTCAAGATGAAGCCGAATATGTCCTTCCCAGCCACGGGCTGCCAGAAACTCACTGAAGTGGATGATGAATGCAGATTTCATACTTTTTATGAGAAGTGTGTGGTGAACAGAAGTTGCCGCTAACACTCTTGGTGAAGAATAGGATGGTTATGTGGTCTGAGTCCGTGGTGGGAATGACAAACAAGGTTTCACCATGAAGTAGTGTGTCTTGACCCATGGCTGTGTCTGCCTGCTACTGAGAAAGGGGCATTCCTGTTATAGACCAAGGTGAACTGGAGAAAAAAAGCACAAATCTGTTCGAGGTGCATTGTGGATGTCAATCTGAATGGTCTCAACTTGGTTATTGTAAAATTAAAAAAGGAGAGAATAATGTTCCTGCACTGACTGATACTATGGTGCCTCATTGCCTGGGGCCCAAAGGAGCTAGCAGAATCCACAATCTTTTTAATCTGCCTAAACAAGATGACATCCTCCAATATGTTGTAAGAAACTCCTTAGACAAATAAGGTAAGAAACCCAGGACCAAAGCACCCAAGATTCAGCATCTTGTTACTTCATATGTCCTGCAACACAAACACCAGTGTATTGCTCTGAAGAAAAAAAGTACTAAGAAAAATAAAAAAGAGGCTGCAAAATAGGCTAAACTTTTGGCCAAGACAATGAAGGAAGCCAAAGAAAAATGCCAGGAACACATTGCCAAGGGATGCAGACTGTCCTCTCTGCAAGCTTCTACCCTAAGTCTGAGTCCAGTCAAAAATAAGATATTTGAGTAATTAGAGGAGATTAGACTCTCGAAAAATATATATATTGATATTTATGTTTCTGCTTGTAATATTTTTGTTCTAATGCACTTAATAGAATGTGTATTCTGCCACTGTTGGGCACTATGTTGTACATATGTCCATTAGATCAGGTTTTCTTGAATTGTTTTTACTGATTTTCTATGTCCTCACTGAGCATTTTGCTTTGCTTTTTCTATCAGTTGCCAAGGTATGTTAATGTGTCTTACTGTGATTGAACATTTGTCTATTCCTTCTCTTAGTTTTTACTTGTAAATTGCTTATCAATTAATTTTTGTTCTATTTTAAAATTTACTTTTTAGGTTTACAGAAAATTGACAGGTAGTACAGAATTCCCATATAAGCCCTCCCTGTCACACACATACAAAGTTTCCTCTGTTTTTAATATCTTGCTTTAGTATAATACATTTGTTACAGTTAATGAAACATTATCAATTTGTTATTATTAACTAAAGTTGAAAGTTTATATTAAGATGCACTCTTTGTGTCATATAGTTCTCTATGTTCCCCCAAATGCACGATGTCATGAATACACCATTATTACACAATAATACCATAAAAATTCCCTATGCTCCATCTATCCTTCCCTCTCATCATTCTAAACCCTGGCAGTCACTGATCGTTTAACTATCTCTATACTTTTGCTTTTTCCAGAATGTCATACAGTTAGAATCATATAGTGTGTATTCCTTTCAAATGGGCTTCATTTGCCTAGAAATATGCATTTAAGGTTCTTCCACCTACTTTTTGTGACTTAATAGCTCATTTCTTTTTACTATCAAATAATATATTATTGTATGGATGAACCACATGTTGTTGATCTATTTACCTACTAAAGGATATCTTGCTTGCTTCCAGTTTTGGGCCATTATAAATAAAGCTACTATTCACATTCAGATTTTTGCGTAGACATAATTTTCAACTCTTTTGGGTAAATACCCAGTAGCACAATTATTGCATTATACAGTAAGACTATATTTCATTTTTTAAGGAAATGGCAAACTATCTTCCAAAATCATCGTATCATTTTTGAATACGAGCAATGAATGAGAATTCCTGTTTGCTCCACATCCTCACTGGCATCATTTGGTGTTATCAGCCAATCATTAATCCTCTTGGCAGGTGGTTAGAACAGGGCCATAATGCCTTAAACCAATTAGGGGACTCACTTCTTTGAGGCTTATTCTCAGACTTTGTGAGGTTTGGTCGACCTCTGATCCAACCCCATTCCATAATGTAGCCCTTGAAGGATTCAACCTGAAAATCTGGTGTGTTTTCCAAGATGCCTCATTCTTAGAGTCTCAGACTTCAATATTTTCGCTCCTCTGTAGTGTTAGACTGATGAAAATGCCGCACAGCTTTTTCGTCACACTGTGCTCCTTCCTGAAACTTACCATATTCTCTCTTGCTCTCATTCTCTACCTCTTGTTCTGTAACTCCAGTTTAAGAAAAGGCAAATGCCTTAAGGGAATAACTGTCACAGGCTCACTTTCCTGCATATCCCTTATCTCTGTAATCCTGGCCCCTCAGTTCTGGTAACCTCAGAATCCCTCCAGTGCTTTTAGATAGACTATATTTAAAATGTCTATTCAGCAAAGCAGTTGTTTAGAATAAATACATAATTAAAAGAATGTGTAATTCTTTCCTGATGTCTGTATTGTCTGGCAAGAATACAATCTCCCTGAGGGCCAGGACAAACTTGTCTTTAGCCGTACCATCATCTGAGACATTAGCTCAGTGCTTGGCTCCATAAATTTTGACTGTCTTTTGGAAAGAACAAATAAAGAAAAGAAGAGAAGAGGCAACTTTAAAAGAAACTTCCTCTTATAGAATCAGTAACATAAAAACAAAGATTCTTATCAAAGATTCTTGAAGCTGAATGTGCTTGAGTTGTGTGAGCCAGACTGCCCTGCAGTGGGAGTAAACATTTCTGAAACATAACAGTTAGTTCATTTTCCATTCTCCATCTTCCATACTCCTCTGTCCCAGTGGAAATGGAAATGGAGGCCTCATATTAAAGGCCCCTGGTTTCACTAGGTTCCATGTGGTATTGAGTGAATTGTTAAAAGAAAAATTTAAAGAGAAATCAGGGTAGTGGTTTATGTGAAACAACAGTAATATTTGAATTAAAGCCATAAATCAAGTATGCAAATAAGCCTGTGCTCAGGGCAGAAATGCAATCAAATGGCCTGCAGAAGGAAACTTAATAAGCCCTGCCTCTCCTTCTATTACCTTGCAGTAAGTTTCCTGAGATTCGGGTCTTGTGGGGACACTGAGAGAGGGTAGCTCCAGGCATTCCAGTAGCTCTCACAGAAGCTGTACTGGGACCTGGCAGCATTCTAACACCTCAGAAAGGGTTGAACAGTTTGCATCTGTGTCTCTGTCAAAAGGCATTAAATATGCATCTGATCAAGATAGTAGTCAGGGTTATGAAGTGCCTGTGGGGGAAATTTGCTTGAAATTATGAGTATATGTACATGCTTTCTTTCTGAAATAGCTTTAGGGCTGAAATTCTCACAAAAGAATTGGTTAAAGAACAGGAGATGGTTCAAAAAACAATGACTGTTAACAGTTTGGGTGGAAAGTAAGGAGGGCAACAAGACCAAAATTCAGGGTTCCTTACTAAAGATGGGGCCCAGCCCTGCCCGTGGAATTTTTACCAGTTGTTGGTGGCCATAAAATCGTGACAGTCAAGTAATCATATGTCTTGGTTTGCTCAGGATAGTCCCGTTTTATTCCTACTGCTCCAGTATAATTGTTATTAGCACCTCCTTTTGTTCTTAAGAGTGTCCTGGTTAGGAAGATAAATTTTAGGACCCCCCTACAAAGTAAGGATCTCCAAAATTATTCACTTTTCAAGTAAGTCAAGAACTCAGACGATTATTTCACAGTCCAGTAGGCCTCACAACTCATAGCCTAGATCTACATCCATTAATGAGATTAGTAAGTTTCCTCTCTCTGGAACTCTTCAAGTAAAGACTAGAAAAGGAGATGATGTCAAGGAAATTTGGACACAAAGCAAGGGCCTATGTCAATGGTTTTGTGAGATTCCTTCTTTCCCTGAAGTTCAGCAAATCTGAGAAAAAAACTCATAGAGGAAATAGTTTCTCAAGTTTGTACAAGAAGATGGTAGATGATGAAGAGGCTGAACCCAAGTTTTCTCACTTTCTTCACTAGAGACTGATTATGATTAGGAGAAAATAAGCCAGACAGGGAAAAATTTAGAGTGGTTCTAGGTACTGCATGTCTAACTCAACTGAAACCTGTACACTAACTCCAGTTTGAACTCTTTAAGGGCAGGAGAGTTTTTGTTAGATGCAAGAATTCAGGTGGTAAGAAGGCAGGGAAAGTTGGGGGGATAGAAGTCTTCATCAATCATGCCCCCTGCAAGGACACTAATTTAACAACTTATCTACACAGAACAAACACCATCATAAGAACCAGAAATCAGGCAAGCCCTCATAGTATCTGGTTTTAACATTTTGTCACTGAAAGAGACACTGAAGAGATAGAAAACAAGTCTTGAATTGCTGACGCCCCCCGTCCCCAACCTCTGGCAGCAGCAATGTGGTGCAGAGTGTCCCTGGGCGCTGGAGGAGGGTGAACACAGCAATTATAAAGCAATAAACTCAGCACTGTCCTGTTACAGCAGAAAGAAACACCAGACCAAACTCAGTTGATGTCAGCCCATAGCAGGAGCATTTAAACCAGCCCTACCCAGAGGGTAATCACCAATCGCAGTGGTCAGAATTTGACTTCCCATAAACCTTACCACTGAGGGACAAAGTACTCTGTGTCTCTAAATAAACTTGAAAGGCAGTCTAGGCCATAAGGACTACAATTCTTAGGTGAATTCTAGCGCTCAACTAGGCCCAGAGACCAACTGGGTGGTGGAGCATGCACATACTGAGATATCAGCTGGGGCAGCCAAAGGAGTGTTGGCAACACACCTCCCCTACCCCCAGGCTGCACAGCTCATGACTCCAAAAGAAACCACTTTCTTTTGCTTGAGAAGAGGAAAAGGAAGGCAGTGGAGGACTTTGTCTTGCATCTTGCCATAGCAGGATATGGCACTGGTCAGAGTTGTGAGGACCCATTCAAGGCCCTAGCTCCTGGACAACATTTCTAAACATACCCTGGGCCAAAAGGGAACCCACTGCCTTGAGGAAAGGCCCAGTCCTGGCAGCATTCATCACCTGCTAACTGAAGAGCCCTTGGGCCCTGAATAAGCCGCAGCAATACCCAGGTACTATGTCAAAGGCCTTGAGTGAGCCTCTGAGACTTGCTAGCTACAGGTGAGACTCAGCACATTCCCAGCTGTAGTGGCTATGGGACAAAACTCCTTCTGCTTGAGAAATGCAGAGGAAAAAGTAAAGGGGACTTTGTCTTGAGCCTTAGGTACCAGCACAGCCACAGGAGTTAAAGCATCAAGTGGGGTCATGGGGTCCCTAATTCCAAGACTTGACTCTTGAACAGCATTTCTGGACCTGCCCTGGGCCAGAGGTGATACCACTGCTCTGAAGGGTGAGTCCCAGGCCAGACAACATTCACCACAAGCTGACCTAAGAGCCCTTAGGCCTTAAGGGAACATCAGCAATAGTCTGGCAGTACTCCTTGTGGCCTGGGGTTATGGTGGCTGTGGTTGAGGTTCTTCTGGCTTTAGAAAGGGAAGGGAAGAGTAGGAAGAACTACATATTGTGGTTTGAGTGCCAGTTCAGCTGCAGTACAATAGAACACCAGGTGGACTTCTAAGGTTTTTGACTTCCAGATGGCATCCCTGGACCCACATGGGGCCTGGGAGACCTTGCCACCCCGAAGGGAAGGACCTACACCCAGCTGGCTTTGCCACCAGCTGATTGTAGAGCCGCAGGGCCTTGAGCAAACATAGGCAGTAGTCAGGAAGTGGTTAGAGTAAACATTAGCTGAGACTCACTGCTGTGCTGGCTTCACGTCTGATCCAGTGTAGGGGTGCTTGTGTCACTTAACCTCCAGCTTTAGGTGGCTCAGAACATAGAGAAAGAGAGAGACTCTGTTTGGGAGAAAGTAAAGGAAGAAAATAAGAGTCTCTGCCTGGTAATCAAGAGACTTATCTTGGGTCTTGTCCAAGATTATCAGTGTGGTACCACTAATGAGTCTGCAAGAAACATGTCACTAGCCTTGGGGTGCCCCCTAAAGCACATACATCTTAGATCACAACACCCAAGTCCTTTTAAATATCTAAAATGTTATCAATATCCAAGTACAAGAAGGTTATAGAACACCAAGAAAAGTTAGCCCAAAGAAGACTATTTTAAGGCATTTAATAATAAAACTCCCAAAGATCAAGGGTAAAGAACTGATCCTAAAAGTATCAAGAGGAAAGAAAAACAAATAACATGCAATGGAGCTTCAATACATCTGGAAACAGACTTTCAGTGGAAACCTTACAAGTCAGGAGAGAGTGTAATGACATATTTAAAGTGCTAAAGGAAAAAAAAAAAAAAAACTTTATAATCATATATCTGGTTAAAATATCCTTCGAACATGAAGGAGAAATAAAGACTTTCCCAAACAAAAACTGAGGGATTTCATCAACACCGACCTGTCCTAAAAGAAATGCTAAAGAGAGTATTTCAGTCAGAAAGAAAAGGACATTAATGAGCAGTAAGTACTCACCAGAAGGAACAAAACTCACTGGTAATATTAAGTACGCAGAAAAACACAGTATTATAACACTTTAACTGTGGTGTGTAAAGTACTCTTAACCCAAGTAAAAAGACTAAACGATGAACCAATCAAAAATAACTTTTCAGGACATAGCCAGTACAATAAGATATAAATAGAAACAACAAAAAGTTTAAAAGTTGGGGGATAAAGTTAGGGCATGGAATGTTTTATTCATTTCAATGTTTATACAAAGTGTTACATTATTGTCAGGTTAAAATCATGGGTTATAAGACAGTATTTGCAAGTCCATGGTAAACTCAAACAAAAACATACAGTGAATATACAAAATTAAAAAGCAAGAAGCTAAATCATATCAGAGAACGTCAGCTTCACTAAAGGAAGGCAGGAAGGAAAGAAAGAAGAAAGAGGAGACCACAAAACAAAAACCACCATAAAACAAATAACAAAATAGTAGGAGTAAGCCCTTCCTTATCAATAATAACAATAAATGTAAATGGACTAATCTCTCCAATCAAAACACATAGAGTGGCTGAATGGATGAAAAAATAAGACCCACTGATCTTTTGCCTACAAGAAACAAATTTTACCCTAAAGTCACACATAGACTAAAGATAAAGGGACAGAAAAAATATTACATGCCAATGGAAACCAAAAAATAGCAGGAGTCACTATAACAATATTAGACAAATAGATTTCAAAACAAAAACTGTAAGCAGAGACAAAGAAGGTCACTATATAATGATAAAGGGGTCAATGTGGCAAGAAGATATAATTTTAAATATGTATGCACCCAACACTGGAGCATCTAGATATATAAAGCAAATATTATTGGAGCTAAAGAGAGAGATAGGCCCCAATACAATAATAGCTGGAGACTTCAACACCCTTCTTTCAGCATTGGACAGATTTCCCAGAAAGAAAATCAGCAAAGAAACAACAGACTTAATCTGCACTATAAACCAAATGAATCTAATAGCTCTTTACAGAACATTTCATCTGATGACTGCAGAATACACATTCTTCTCCTCAGGACATGGCTCATTCTCAAAAACAGACATATGTAAGATCACAAGGCAAGTCTTAAAACATTCAAAATCATGCAAATAATATCAAGCATCTTCTCTGACCACAATGGAATAAAACTAGAAATTAATAACAAGAGGAGTTTGCAAAACTATAGAAAGACATGAAAATTAAATAATATGCTCTTGAACGACCAGTGGGTTAATGAAGGAGTTAAGAAGGAAATTGAAAACTTTCTTTAAATGATAATGAAAACACAACATGCCAAAACCTATGGGATACAGCAAAAGCAATACTAAGAGGGAAGTTTATAGCCATAAGTACCTACCTCAAAGAAGAGGAAAAAATTCAGGTAAATAACCTAATGACTTTAGGTTATCATAACCAAGTGGGATTTTTCCTTGGGATGCAAGGATGGTTCAACATACACAAATCAATCAATATGATACATCCTATGAACAGAATGAAGAATAAAAACCATATGATCATTTCCATTGATGCTAAAAAAAAGCATTTGATAAATTTCAACATTTCTTCATGACAAAAACCCTCAAAAACCTGGGAATAGAAGGAATATACCACAACATAATAAAAGCCATATATGACAGACCCACAGCTAGTGTCATACTGAATGGAAAAAAACTGAAAGTCTTTCCTCTAAGATCTGGAACATGACAACGCTGCCCATTGTCACCACTGTTATTTAACATAGTACCGGAAGCCCTAGCCATTGCAATCAGACAAGAGAAAGATACCAAAGGCATCCAAATGAGAAAATAAGTCAAATTATTTTTTTAATAGATGATATGATCTTATATTTAGAAAAATCTAAAGACTACACAGGAAAATGATTAGAACTGCTAAACAAACTTAGTAAAGTTGCAACATGCAAAAATCAGTAGCATTTCTATCTGTGAATGAGAACTCACTCACTATCATGAGAACAGCATGGGGGAAACCACTCCCATGATCCAATCACCTCCCACAAGGTCCCTTCCTTAACACATGAGGATTAAAATTTGCCTTATGATTCAAGATGAGATTTAGGTGGGGACACAGCCAAACCATATTATTCTTCCCCTGGTCCCTCTCAAATCTCATGTCCTTTTCACATTTCAAAATGCAATTATGTCTTCTCATCAGTACCCCAAAATCTTAACTCATTCCAGCATTAACACAAAAGTCCAAGTCCAAAGTCTCGTCTGAGACAAGGCAAGTCCCTTCCCCCTTAAAATATCAAAAGCAAGTTAGTTACTTCTAAGATACAATGGGGGTACAGGAGTTGGGTAAATGTTCCTATTCAAAATGGGAGAAATTGGCAAAAACAAAGAGGCCACAGGCCCCATGCAAGTCCAAAACCCGGTAGGGCAGTCATTAAATCTTAAAGCTTTGAAATGGCCTCCTTTGACTTCATATCTCACATCCAGGGAATGCTGATAGAAGGGGAGACTCCCAAGGCTTTGGGCAGCTCTGTCCCTATGGCTCTGCAGGGTATAGCCCCCGTGGCTGCTTTCACAGGCTAGTGTTGAGTGCCTGTGGCTTTTCTGGGTGCAAGCTGTCAGTGGATCTACCATTCTGGGGTCTGAAGGATGTTGGCTCTCTTCTCAAAGCTCCACTAGGCAGTGCCCCAGTGGGAACTCCATATGGGGGCTCCAACTCCACATTTCCCTCCATACTGTTTTAGTAGAGGTTCTGTATGAGGGCTCCACCCCTGCAGCAGACTTCTGCCTAAATATCCAGGCATTTCCACACATCTTCTGAAATCTAGGCAGAGGTTCCCAAAGGTCAGCTCTTGTCTTCTGCGTATCCACAGGCCCAACACCACATGGAAGCCACCGAGGCTTGGGACTTGCACCCTCTGAAGCTACAGCCTGAGCTTTACCATGACCCCTTTTTGCCCCGACTAGAGCTGGAGCAGCTGGGACAGAGGACACCAAGTTCCAAGGCTGCGCAGAGGAGAAGGGCCCTGGGCTGGTCCACTTTTTCCTCCTAGACCTCTGGGCCTGTGATGGGAGGGGCTACGTTGAAGGTCTCTGACATGCCCTGGAGACATTTTCTCCATTGTCTTGGCAATTAACATTCAATTCCTCATTACTTATGTGAATTTCTGCAGCTAGCTTGAATTTCTCCCCAGATAATGGGTTTTTCTTTTCTACCGCATACACAGGCTGCAATTTTCCCAGAATTTTATGCTCTGCTTCCCATTTAAACATAAGTTCCAATTTCAAATGTCTCTTTGTAAGTGCATATAACTGTATGCTTTCAGGAAAAACCAGGTCACGTCTTGAATGCTTTGTTCCTTAGAAATTTCTTCTACCAGAAACCCTAAATCATCTATCTCAAATTTAAAGTTCCACAGATCTCTAGAGCAGAGGCAAAGTGCCGTCAGTCTCTTTGCTAAAGCAGAGCAAGAGTGACCTTTGTTTGTTCCCAATAAGTTATTGGGAACAAAGTTATTGCTTATTTGTTCCCAATAAGTTCCTCATCTCCATATGAGACCACCTCAGCCTGGATTTCATTGTCTGTATCACTATGAGCATTTTGGTCAAAACTATTCAAAAAGCCTCTAGGAAGTTCCAAAGCTTCCTATATCTTCCTGTCTTCTTCTGAGCCCTCCAAACTGTTCCAAACTCTGGCCCTTACCCAGTTCCAAAGTTGCTTCCACATTTTCAAGTATCTTTATAGCAGTACCCAACTGCTGGTGCCAATTGCCTGTATTAGTCCATTTTCACACTGCTATAAGGACACTATCTGAGACAAGGTTATTCATAAACAAAAGAGGTTTAATGGACTCACAGATCCACATGACTGAGGAGGCCTCAGGAAACTTGCAATCATAGCAGAAGGTAAAGGGGAAGCAAGCACATTTTACATGGCAGCAGGTGAGAGAGAGACGGGAGGAGGATGGGCCAGACACTTATTAAACAACCAGATCTCATGAGAACTCACTCACTGTCATGAAAACAGCATGGGGAAAACCACCACCATGATCCAGTCACCTCCCACCAGGTCCCCTCCTTGACACATGGAGATTACAGTTTGGCTTACAATTTGAGATGAAATTTGGGTGGGGACACAGGTAAACCATATCACTAAGTAAAATAAGCCAGGTATAGAAAGACAGATATCACATGTTGTCACTTAATTGTGGGATCTAAAAATCAAAGCAATTGAACTCATGGGTATAGAGAGTAGAAAGATTGTAACAGAGGCTGGGAAGTGTAGTGGGTGTTTGCGAGGAAGATGGGGACAGTTAATGGGTACAAAAAATAGAAAGAATGAATAAGACCCACTATTTGATAGCACAACAGGATGACTATAGTCAATAATAACTTGATTGTCTATTTTAAAATAACTTAAAGAGTATAACTGAATTGTTTGCAACTCTAAGGATCAATGCTTGTGAGGGATGGATACCCCATTCTTCATGATATGCTCATTTCACATTGCATGCCTGTATCAAAACATCTCATGTACCTCATAAGTATATACACCTACTATGCAGCCACAAAAATTAAAAATTTTGAAAAATGTAATTAAAAAATAATTTTGGTGTATATCTGCACCTAGGGTTTTGCATCACACAGAATAGGGTAGGTTTTGATGTAGTAGTAAACAAAATTTCAGTGGCTTAAAACAACATAGTTTTGCCAGGAGCAGTGGCTCATGCCTGTAATCCCAGCACTTTGGGAGGTCAGGAGTTCAAGACCAGCCTGACCAACATAATGAAATCCTGTCTCTACTAAAAATGCAAAAACTAGCCGGGCATGGTGGCAGACACCTGTAATCCCAGCTACTCGGGAGGTTGAGGCAGGAGAATTGCTTAAACCCAGGAGAAGGAGGTTGCAGTGAGCCGAGATCGTACCATTGCACTCCAGCCTAGGTGACAAGAGTGAAACTCCATCCCAAAAAACAAAACAAACAAACATAGTTTTGCTTTCTTCTCAGCTACACTTTCCATCATGTATTAACTGGGAGCTCTCATCCATGTCAGACTTGCTCAGGAATGCCCTATTTCCTTGATTATTGAATCAGTACAAAGAGAAAAGCCTGAATCACCCACTAGCTCTGAAAGTTTCTGCTGGCTATGACACATATTTCGACTCACATTTCATTGCCCACAGAAAATCATATGGATATGCCTAATTTGTTATGGGAAGGGAAGTCATTACCATTATCATGGAAGGCAGAGAAGAGGAAATATTTAGAAAATAGCACCAACCACAGGTTAATGGGAAAAAATATAGAAATGGCATGTCAAAGTGCCTGGTATACAACAGGAGCCAAACACATGCCAGCTCCCTGCTGAGAGATGCCCTGATTCTTTGGAGCCTTTCTCTTCCAGCTCCCCTGTTCTCCCTTTCAGATGAGACTCCAGCACCAAGGATTGCTTAGTCTGTAGACTCAGAAAGGGTAGAGTCCTATACTCCTCAAACAGGCAAAGAGTTAGTACCTGAATCATAGACAAGGACTTGTATTCTGGCCTCAGCATTTTAAAACAGAAGCAGCAGCAGCAGCTAAACATCCAGCATTTATATAGCACAAGCAGTGTGCCAAGCACTTGTTGAGTTTCACTATTCTAAGAATCTTACCATGTATTGAATTCTGACAACAATTAGATAGTTACTATTAGTACACTCTCTTTACAGATGAGAAAATGGAGGCAAAAATGGTAAAGTAACTTTTCCCAGGTCAATCCTTAGTAATTATCAGAGCTGGGATTCAAACCCATGCAGTTTGCTCCAGCATTGAAGTTCCATTACTTCTACGCTAGACAAACTGGGAAACAAAGACATGCCCATCTTATCCAATAGCATATGATGGCATAGTACATACTACAATGTGATTTCTCAGGAAATGGAGGCCCTGGGGTCTTACGAAATAATTTTCTTGGCACCCAAAGAACATTAAATAGCATCACCTCATATGATGGCAAATACATTTTCTTTTCATTGCTTTTCTCCCTTTGTTCCCCAATCCTTCTGATGATATAAAAGAAAAAAAAATGTCAAAGACATGCTAGCACTAACCATTATTGTTAATCTCACTTTGGAAGAAGAGAAAGGCCCCTAGCACATAGCCTGCTGAAGGCAACCATATCCACCTACACAGAAAAAGAATGTTTTTGTTCCATTGTACTTGTTTATTGTTATTCTTTTCTATTGGAAAGTGATTCAAGATTTCCATTTATGGCAATAATATAGTTTCACTTTAAAACATATTTGTTTAATAAAAATGAGCTGATGTGATAAAATAGAAAATAAATAGCATGGCTAGTGTGCAGACAGGCCCAGAAGAGTACAAGCAGTTGGTCAAAGACTGGAATGTGGGAAACACTATTCTGGAGGGATGAGTTCCCAGGGCAGTAGGCTGGACTTAGGGTGGATGCTAAGAAATTTCTGTCCTTTAGTCAGCTGCTAGTCTGACTAGTCTTTGTTATAAATCTTAACAAAGAAAACAATAAGAATTTCCTGTTTTCTACCAATGGCACCTGTTAAACCCTAAACCCTGAGAAGATACACATTTAAGATGAAATGAGCCTGCGAGAAAGTGGTCAGGTGAAACAAAGAGGGCATTCAATTAGCATGGAGAGAAGTGGGCCTGCATCGGGTCAGTAACGAACTGTGTGACCCGGGCGAATTTCCTACCAACTCAGAGCCTCTACCACCATCTATAAACTAACTTGGGAAAATACAGTTTACCTCCCAGGGTTCTTGTGATTATTAAATCATATCATGGGGAAAATATTACCTGACTTACCTTGCTAGCAGTTGGGAAGATCAAGCATTCATTCCACAGATTTATAAACCTACCAAGTACGAGACAGTCAAAGGACAACCTCAGCTTTTGCCCTGTGAAGCTCAGTCAAGTAGGAAATTTCACTAAGAGCAGCAAGAGAAAGAAAACCATGCAACTGCCGTTTATTGAGGATTTGCCAGAGGCCAAGTGTCCTATATGTATAAGCCCATTTCATCCTAACAATAGCTCTGCAAAGAAAATTATGTATGTGTCACTACCCCCATTTTACAGATGAGAATCCTGAGACTTAGAGGGATAAAGAACTTACATAAAGTTATTCTTTATGCTGAATGGCAGAGACAGGACTCAAACACATCTGTTTTCTTTTTAAAATAGAGATCATTAGGCCAGGCATGCTGGCTCACACTTATAATCCCAGCACATTGGGAGACCAAGGTGGGAAGACTGCTTGAAACTAGGAGTCAAGACCAGCCTGGGCAACATAGCAAGACCTGTATCTACAAAAATAAAAATAAGAATATCCAGGCATAGTGGTGCATCCCTGTAGCCCCAACTACTCAGGAGCCCAAGGTGTAGGAGGATCACTCGAGCCCAGTTCTAGTCTGTACTGAACTATGATTGTGCCACTGCACTCTAGCCTGGGGGACAAAGCCAGACCTTGTCCCCTCAACTTGCCCTCCAGAAAAGAAGTTATCCAGACAAATAGAGGTGGGATAGATTGGAACTGCACTTAGAGAACCAGCCCTACATCCACCAAAGCACTTGGTAGATTACGAAGCATTAAAGAGGGAATACTTGTTGATATTCACTATTCCTACTTCATTATTTTTAGAGTCAGATTTTCCCCATGTGGCATTTGAAGTTCTCCAAAGCTCCCACGCAAGTGTACGGGGTATCTCCAGTGTTAGAGCAATGTTCCTCAATGCTTCCCAAGCTTTCATGGATACAGGAATCATACCAGGAAGGAATCTTGTTAACAGGCAGCATCTAAGTCAGTAGTTCTAGAGGGACCTGAGATCCTGCATTTTTAGTAAGCCTCCATGGTCTATGCTGCTGGTCCACAGACTACAGTTTGAATAGCAAGGCATTAAAGGATTGCTTCAGAGCCTGTGGGGTGATCTTTTCCACCCCTTCCCATGCATAGTGCCCTACTCGGCTCCGAATCAAGGTGCAGCCTGCACAGCAGCAGGGGCAGCCTCCCTGCCATGGTAGGAAATGAGCAGGAGCAAGTAGGACTTTTCAGTCTAGCACAGCAGCTTCAGCACAGAGAGGAAGAGGCAGATTCACAATCCCCATCAGTAATCGGCCAGAGGGAAGCTGGTAAGAGGAGCTTTTAGTGTTTTCCAGTCACTGCAATAGTCCTTCTGGGTACTCAAGGGCACAACAAAGTGGTGGTTATTAAGGCTAATAAAAAAGCATGTAAAATAACATTAACCCAGGGGTTGGTGGCTCATTTGGGGATGGGCTGTCTCCACCCCTTGGTAGTGGCCCTTTTGTTTACTTAGTTGTTTCTCTGTCTCTAGCTATCCAGGCACTGGGCAGGTACACAGAAAGCAGATAAGGGGCATCAGGCACTTTCTTGGGGTCATCTCATTTTAAGAACAATAGCTGTGTTTGGAACCAGAAAGACCTGAGTGCAAAATGCAGCAGTAACTGTTGGCCAATAACCTAAGCTTACCAATCTATATGTGCCTCAGTTTATCAGTCTATAAAATCGGGGTAAGTATAGTACCTACTTCATAAGGAGTGTTGTAAAGATCATAGAGACGATGTGACAAAACACTACCACTATTAATGTAACTCTTTCAAAGTGCTGGTCATTTTATATTATCACATTTAATCATGACGTTCTGAATGTGTATGTAACTTATTCAAAGACTCAGGAAGAGTGTGATTTGAATTAGGTCTGTCTGGAATCTAAAACCATAGGTAGTTTACTTTCGACTCGGCTTCACTCTTTCAGCACTTATCTGTGCCATAAATGCCTCATAGAGCTTATGTACACATTGGCACTTCATGGACATTTGCCTGTTTGACTTGGTCTAGGTGCTAACCCAATATACACACCGAGAATCACCTGGAGGGCTGCTCTGGACATTGACATGAGGCACACACTGAGGGCTACTAAGAAACCATGTAATATTGGCAAAACAAGGCTTGTTGACAGGCATCACAGAAAAGCAGCAGAGGATGGCATCAGATAATGCAGACCTCATCTCTACTGGAAAACGTGGCCGTGATATCATTCCTCTGGGCTCAGAGAGGATATAGGAGTATCAATAGCTACCTTGTCTTCCTTTCAGAGCTGGCTGTAAGGATCGAGTGAGATCACTTACATGAAAGTGTCAGATACTGCAGGTAAGGCTTTCTTATCATTGTTATTATAATCAGAATGACAGGTAGAAAAGTCCCAAGAGCACTCCAAAGCCATTCTGCTTTGGAGAAAATATTGCATTTAAAGAGAGAGAAGACAAGACCCAGGGCTATGGAAAGACTGATTGTCTTCTATGGAAATATAAAAACAACTGATTCCCAGTCTTAAGGCCACTATGGAAAATCATAATGTGGCTAAAATTCATGGCCTGCCCACATTTATCTAATAAAAAGACTTAAAAGTGATTTAAATAAGCTATTTGGCAACATTTAAACTTGACCTGTGAAACTGACCCAGTTTTCTGGGCCACATGTGTAGCCTAGCAGCAAGGGGACAAGAGTCCCGTTAAATAAATACAGAAAACCTGTCAAAGGATCTGTTAAAACTAGGAAGACTCTATCAGAAGCCTATTCAAAGCTCTGAATTGAATTTTGCAGCTCAAGAGGTGAAGGAGATCAGTCCATGATTTACAACAGAGGACAGCACAATTAGTGAGTCTGTTTTTTCAGCTCACTGAGCAAGTCCCTCCAGAGATACATGTGACATCTGAACAACTGTTCCCAGCTAGAAGGAGAGGAGGCTGAGACTGAGCCAGCATTGACCTTCCAGCACACCCACATGTGCACTGGTCACCAACTTTCAAGAACGAGGCTGCAACGATTGTCAATTGGCCCCTTCCCTTGGGAGGCATCTCTAGCAGAGTTACAAAGCACTGTCTTTTCAGGAGCTCACTGAGTAAGCCACAGACTTTCCCGGTCATTCATTTTTCAACTCACACTTACGGATCAGAGTAAGCAGATCTGAATCCTCCTCATCACTCTGTTTTCCAAGTGGAGCTCTCACTGGAATTAAAGAAGCTGTAATTAAAGTACCTTGTTTGGGAATGCTGCAATTAGTCACCAATTCAACATGCTATCAAACGTAATTCAAATATAAACACTCAGGCTGCAGGTGCCAATCCCCTGATGAGCTCTGGGAGCTAGTGAGCCCTGCCTGCCTTCTTCAGATGAACCTGTTGTCCCTGGGTGACTCACCTAGTGAGGTAGATTCTGGCTCTGACCTGATCCATGGGAGTAAGCCCCAAGGCAGCCTGTGTTTCCAATCATTTCTAAGCTTTGGGAGTTGGACCTTGTAAGGAAAATGGCTTCACTTTGGTCAGGAGTAGGCCCAGGTGGCCTTCCGAGAGCAGCATGACTCAGCGGGTTTGGCACACAGGCCCACAACCCCACACATGATGTAACCACGCCACATGAGGTACATTAACCACTCACATAAGCTCGTGCTTGGCTCAGAGCCACTATTGTCTGTAAAAGGCATAACTACCCTACTGATGCTGTACATACAGCTTGTGCCCAGAGAGAGAATAAAGTCAGGTCAAAACTGCCTACAACTCCTCAAGTGTTTTTCCAGCTACCCACCACTTGCCCACCCACTCCCCTCAAACCTCACCTTGGGCTGGAACTTGATATTTGGCGTAACAGACTTCCAAGGAGTTGATTTTGTCTCATCACCACACAGAGAAGCTTAGGGTAAAGACAGCTTCTTCAATCTATATTTCAAAGGGAATAATGTGGCTTCATGATTAAACATAAGCTTTGAGGCTATATTTTCATTATTTCAATCGCTAAAAATTCTGGGGTACTGAAATCTCAAGTGGCTTGGTTGCAGTGTTGCCTTCCAGTCTGGCATCTGGCTTCAGCCCCTTCTGATCTGTTCCCCACACACACCTTTTTAAAAATGCAAATCAGATCAGGCTACAGTCCTGGTCAAAGCCCTCCACTAGCCCTCACTCCACTTGGAATCAAGTCCAAGCCCTTTGCTTTGGCCTCATTGCCCCAGTGCCCTGCTCCTGCACATCCACCCTCTCACTGTGGAGCCCCAGGGCCTTTGAATTTGCTGTTGACTCTGCCAAAAAACTTCCTCCATAGATTTTGGCATGGGTAGAAGCTTCTCGATTGTTGACTCTTCAGAGAAGCCTTTCCTGACCTAACATACCCAGCCTCTTCCCAGGCATTCCTTATCACATCAATCTTCAAATGTTCTATCCCATCAATGTCTGATAGTTTCTTGTTTAATTCTTTAGTCTTTCTACTTTCTCCTGAGAATGCAAGCTCCTTAAAAGGGATTCTTTGTCTTTGTTGCCCACTTCCTGAAGCAGAGCTAGCACATAATAGAAAATATATTGGTGGGGTGAATGAATCAATCTTCATAACAATTATTTATAAAATAAGGATGAACCTGCCTGAGCAGGGTAAGGTGAGTTGTATGGCATATCTGGTATGCAGCAGAACCTCAATTCAAACCTGTTTTTACTACTCTAAAGTAGATCCTTTTTCCACCCTCACTGTCTTGTTTTGTTTCTTTCCCTTCCTCTGTTACCAGCAGCTAATGCAATGTTGTCTGAACATTTAATCTTTACATTAAATGCTGGCGCATGACCTTAAGTCTCTGTCTCTTCTATCGGAACTGACTTATGGCTCACACTTTAAATGTTTGCATTCCAGCCTCCACTGCTTTTCTGAATCACTAGGAAACACTTATTCAAAGTAGACCCAGCCAACATATTTTACCTTTTATCAAGGGGTGCTCATCAAGTATCCTACATTTCTGTCCATCGTGCCTGCAGAAAAGAAGCATCCACCACTCTGCCGATCAGAACATGGGGGGAAGTGTCTCTCCTTGAGGAAGACTCAACCAAGATTGCTATGTTGGGGCTGGTTGGCCAAGCTTTCTGGAATGGAGGCAACACAACAGCTTCAAAATCACAGACTGAGACTTGGGGGCAGAACAAGAAAGAGGGTGAGGTGAGTTAGGGTGGGTACCTGGTGCCAGTTGCAGAGAGCTCATAAAGCAGGAGGTGAGGGGTGGGGGGAGGGGGGCATCCACACCTGTACTCACCTTTTTAAACCTTTTTAAAGAAGAAATAGGCAGTATTGAACTAGGAGTCAGAGCACTTCCCTTTGAACACTTGTCTATCATTTGCTTCCTGCAGAGCCTTGGGCAAGCCCCCTAACTTCCTTCTCAGAATCCTCAGCTGCTGTGGATCAAGGTCAGCACCCCAGCCCTGCTTACCTCAGGGCTTCCATGGAGACCATTGCAGATGATCAATGGGAATGGAATCTGTGCAAGATATTATTGTGGTTCTTACATTAATAGATGCCACATTTTGCAATTAAATCCACAGTATAAAGATGGGGCAGGGAGGGGCAAGATAGGTAAAAATAAGAACATTATTTCTATAATATTAAAATATTAATATTATTATATTAATATGATAAAAATAAAGAGTTTCTTTCCCATCTCACCACCTATGCCTTTTCATGACTCAGCTACCAGCCCCAACACTCTGTACAAAGGGCCTTGGGCCCCCATGTTCTGATCCATCTGTTCTGCAAACTTCTCTCAAACTCTTCACTAGACCCAAATTTGTCCAAGAACAATACTGTTGCTGGCAGGAGGAGCTCTCCTTGGGCTCCTGAAGTCAGAACCAGTGGTCCCTGAAAGAAAAAAAATCCAGCCCTGGCCCCCTTCCAGTGTAAAAACATTAAAAGAAGTCACATTAAGAAACAAGGTTTACCCTGAGAAGTATGCCCAGTCCAGGGCACTGTCCTCCATAACTGAAAAGCAAATCCATCATATAAGACCAAGATGAGCCTTTGAAGTCAAATGGAAAAGGGCTTGCGGGGGTGACAAATTCCATCACCAGAGGAGGTGGGCTAATGATGTACATAATCCAGCCTCACATCTGCATCATGTTCTTGGCCCCATATGTCCTAAAGTCATTTGGTTGAGAAAAGGAAGAGGATTGCATTATTCATGGGTATGACTATTCATAGTACTATTCCTGCCACTGACTAAGATATTTACACCTCCATGGGGAGGTCTCAGCATCTAGCCTTCTGGCACACTCACGTGAGTTTGTCAAGCCATTTGAAGAATTGGTGTCCTCAAGGGACATACCATATTCAGGGAAGATATTCAGCCTCTCTGCAAAGGGGTCATCCAACTGAGAGGTGGTGAAGCACATTGTATCCAGTTCAACATGCCTTTTTTGAGCCCCTGCTGGATGTGGGCTATATGCCAAGAGTATGCTCTTACAGATCTAAGGCCAAGTCATAGTCCTGTTGCTTATTGCCGTGGAATTATATATGACTTACTCTCTCCAAGTCTGAGTTTCTTCATCTGTAAATGAGGATAATAGCAAAGCCTGTGATACCCAGAAAAAAGAAAAACAAAAAACCAAAAAACTGGAGTTCATTCACCTGGCAAGTAACAGAAGACTCTCCACGAGAACACAGGTTTTCATCAATCATCAATAAGAGTTTTATTCCTTGGTGGGTGCAAGTGAGGAGAACCCTGGGAGTATTCTCCAAAGGAGTGTTTCCCTGAGGGAAAATGACAGGAGGGTTTAATAGAGTGATGGATAGGAGAGAGGGCACATCGTTGCATGTAGAGAAGGGGTCCTAGTGATGCAGAGGCAGTGAGTTATTCTGCCAGCAGATAGGTTGTATGTTATGGTGGTGAAGCTGTGGCTCCTCCTGGAGTGGAAACTTCAGCATGGTCGTGAGGAATGTTCACTTGGGCTCATCTATAAATTGTCAGGGTCTGTCAGGAGCTGGTTCCAACTAACAAGATGACTGTACTCCATATGGAGTTTGGGGAGAAACAGGCTGAAGGGCAGGAGGCTGTAAAACAGGCTGATTGTTCAAGTTGATGAAATTCCTATAATCCTTTGAGACCCTGTTTGTCTGCTTATACCTGATTCATGAAGCTTAGTGTTCCAATAAAAATGCATATAAAAGTAATTGTAAGTAAAAAGTGCCATTCAAATGTTAAATAACCCTACAGCTATCATCAGAGAGGACAGGAAGTTTGTATAGAGAGGGGAGAGTACAGTGTCTTCCTCAGCTGGCTGAAGTAACAGTACATCTCAAGATCCTTCCTTGATTTCAGTAAAATAGAATGCTTCCAATGGTAGACTTACGTGACAGGCAATGGTGGTTAGAGCACAAACTTTGGAGCCAGACTGACTGGCTACTTCACCACTTACTGGGTGACCTTGGGTAAGTTACTTACCCTGTCTGTGCCTCAGTTTTTCTATCTGCCAAATGGGGAGAATAGCAGAATCTATCTCACAGGACTACTGTGAAGATTAAATATATTAACATATAAGTACCTAGAACAGCGCCTGACCCAAGCGAACACTATGCAAATGCTTAGTATCTCTTTTTATCACATAGACTTTCAAAAAGCACATTGTTCCCCGCCTGAAAGGGTCTTAGAACAGAAGCCTTCCCTGACCACCGTAGTTTATGTTGCCCTTCCCCATTACCCACTACTTGGGTTATCAGGTAAAATATGGAATGCTCAGTTAAATTTGAATTTCAGGTAAACAAGGAATTACTTTTCAGTACAAGTATATCTCAGGCAGTATTTGAGACATATACTAAACAGGAAATAATTCCTTGTTTATTTGAAATTTAAACTTAACTGGGTATCTGGGATTTTTATTTGCTAAGTCGGGCAACTCTACCACCCTATTATCCTGTCAATAATTTCAGGCCAGAAAAAGTGCTATAAAACTACTATTTTATTTTGTATGTATTTAACTAATTTATTTATTTGTAGAGTCAGGGTTATGCTCAAAGGGACCAGGACAGCAGGGACCAGGGCTGCAAAACAACTCCCGAACTAACTTAGGCAAACAATTCCAGGAATCTAGAAAGCAGAACAGACCGGGTGAGCAGACCGGGAAAACAAGCCCTACCCCTACCCTATCCCTACCCTGCAAGCCCCTGATAAACGTCATCAGTGTTTCAAAATGTAACCGAAATACCAGAAATGGCGGGAACCGATCATAATCAGCCAAATCACCTTGTTCAAATGTCAGCCAATCCTAAGTCTGATGTGTACAAAATCCCCTATGACTCTGTACCTGTTTACCCCTGACTATAAAAATGCTGTCTGGAGCCCAGTTAAGGAACTTTCCCGCTCGTCTCATGACTAGTGAGGAAGTTCCAGGTTCGAACCTGTAATAAAGATCCTTGCCACTTGGCTTTGACTCCGGACTCTGGTGGTCTTCTCTGGGGAATAAGCGGTCTGCGCATAACAATGCCATGTTGTCCAAACTGGTCTCAAACCTCTGAACTCATGTGATCCACCCACCTCAGCCTCCAGGTCTTACTAACGCAGGCCCGCATAACAACTGTTTCAGCACTGACTGACTGATTAAGATAAATATTAAAAGCTGATAGAGCCAGTGCCCTCATACAAAGGCTGAAATATAACAAAAGCCTGCTAAAAGTTTTGCCTAGGCCTTTCTTGGGCATTGAAGCATGACAAGATAATGAAGGAATTCTTAATAGGACCCGCTTAGGATTAAACAAGTTTTATTGGGGGTCTGAAGAAACTCACCAGGTCTCCACAAGTTTAGTGGGGATCTGAAAGAACTCCCCAAACCTCCATGATTTAGCAGGGACAAAAGATAAGGGTAATCACCCTAGCCCCAGGACCCACTTAGATTAAGTAAATTTACTGGGGCTCCAGAGGAAGGTCTTCAGGACTCAGATCTTATAGATTAGAAGAAGTTAATCACTTGTGTCTTTAGATGAATGCACACTTACACGTAGACATATAGCTTAGAAGGTATATAAGCTCTGCAAAACTTTGTAATTTTGAGTTGGGTGCTCTTTTCCAAGCCTTTTCCCTGTAACCAGTTTCAGAAATAGAAACTCCTTCCTTTCCCAGTTCATCTGCATCTTGTTATTGGGCCATGAGAATAAGCAGCTCAACCCTCCATTTGGTCTGGGAACAAAAGTGCTAGGATTACAGGTGTGAGTTACTGTACCTGGCAAAACTGCCATTTAAAATTTACCAGAAAGTCCTCCTCATTAGAATGTAAGCACCATGAGAGCAGGAATCTTGTCTATCTTATCTCTAGCTATTTTCCCAGAGCCCAGCAGACTACCTGGCCCATGACAGGAGCTCAACATAAAGTTGTTTTTATAATGACTGCAGAAGTTGACTGAAACAGAGCAAGAGATAGGCCCTTGGCTGCCTTCTCCAACTTCCTGCTCTTCTGGTCTCTCTCAAATGCTATTTGCAGGTATTGTTCTAGTCCAGATACTCAGGTCTATTTCCTGTTTGCAGTCTGGGGGACCCCAAACCTTCTCAGAGCTTGGCCTTCATTCCCAGAGTGGCGACCTTGGCATGGGGTTATGAAATGTGCCATAGTTTTCCCTTTGAACTGTGAACAATCAATTCTCTGCATTCCAATTCTGTCACAATCCTGGGCTCCTCCACAGACCACAAGAAATGGACTTGCCTTATGCTAATGGCATTTCATTTATCATTATGGAGTCGAATGAGGAGAGACCATTAAGCCGAGCGTGATGTTTTATTAGTGTGTTTTTCTGAGGTCTGTGACTCTGCATAACAGAATGAATAAAAATGACCTAAATTTTACTTTATGATACACTTTCAGGCTGCACTTGCTCAGCTGCCCAAGCCTTTGGTAAAAGGCATCAGGCTTCAAGTCTTCCCTTTTAAAGCATTAGTACAGGTATGGCTTTCATTCAATTTAATTTGATTTTTTACATTTGGAACAGCTCCAGTTTCCCATAAAATGAAGATCTCTTGATTCTTTGTGATTTTTAGTTTAAAACAAGGTAGACTTTAGGGGCCTATGAACCAGAATGCCTATCCTGTGCCTGAAATTGGCAACATTTGCCACAGTTTAAAAACCATGTTTCCAGGTGTGGCTAAAATTGTTCACAGTCCTTTCTGATTTGGAGTGTCCATATTTGCTTTGTCTGATGTACTACATTTAAAAAGAAATGGCTGTTTCCTTTGAATTGAGTTTTAAATTGAATGGGTGGTTACTGAAGCAGCACTGTTCCGTGAAAACACCTGCTTTGGGACTGCTGAGGGGGGTGAGAGGAATGTGCTGTCTTGCCTCCTAGATTTGTTGTTACAAGGACTTAATTGTCTGTGTAAAAGTTAGCTACTTTGCTCCTATAAAATAATTTTTACAAGAAGCAAAGGAAAAAGAGGGAAAATAAAACAAATGGGCTTCCCCAAGTGCAGATGGATGATTTTTGCAAGTCTCTTCAAAAAGGACAGCTGATGCGAACTGTGTCCCAAGCATCCTCTCACTGGAAGCAGGAGGGAATTCTGTGGCTTACACGCAACCATATGTTGAGGATGTGAATATTGCTTCACACATACTAGCAGTCAGTTTCGAAATGCATGAGGGCTTTTTTCCCTTTACAAATCAATAACTCATCAAGAAAAAAAGCTATATGCACAAAAATGTTAATGAACAACATTATCAATACTAGCAAGAAGAAATTACAAGCAAGCTCTATGTGCAAAATTCTGGAAATTAAGTAAATTATGGTGCATGGATGATGATGAAGATACTGCATTCAATGAAATGATAATTAGATTTTGTAGATACATAGAAAATGTTTAAGCTAAAGTGCCAAGTGAGAGAAAAATGACCAAATTATATGTGCATTGTGATTGCAACTATATCAGTATTACTATGTAGATGGGCATAGGCTGGAAGAGGAAAATAAAACATGATAATACGTAATAGTTGTATAGAATTGGTTGAATTAAATGTAATCACTATTTTTAAAAATTATTTTTGAAAAGGCAAAAACATTTTTTAAATAATGGTTTGAAAACAAATGGCAGAAATGTGCATTTAAACGTTTAATGTGCAGTTTAAATGTTTGAATCTAGAGACTATGTGTCCTCAGTTCATCCTGGAGGTAATACTCTACTTATAGAAGTGTTTAAATTCTCCAAATACTTACTTAGAAGGATGAAATTCAAACTATCT
Organism: Piliocolobus tephrosceles; assembly: GCF_002776525.5. NCBI lineage: Eukaryota > Metazoa > Chordata > Mammalia > Primates > Cercopithecidae > Piliocolobus > Piliocolobus tephrosceles. The sequence goes on from NC_045442.1 coordinate 22,116,666, forward strand.
AGGGAGATGCTTCCAAAAAGAAAACACAAAGTCATTTAATTTTAGGATGAGAAGGTCTCAAACATATCGGCAGTAAGCTCCTGGTCTTACTGATGGAGGCTCAGCAGGAATGGAGACTTGGTCAGGGGCTAGGACTAGAACGGGGACAGACCTAGTGTGTAAGTCACTGAGGGTGACTGGGAGGGTGGATGACCACGAGGCTCCCTCCCTGGGTTTCTACAACCCACTGAAAAGCCCAGCAAGGGCCAGAGCTCAGCCTTGCTCAGTGCTCAGTCAGCACAAGACACAAAGTGCACAGCTGGGCTCAGCGGTCTGGCTTTGGAAGGATAGGGCTGGACAATGTTCTGTTGCCCTTCCTATGTTTGCAAGTGGTCCTTTCTTTTCCCTGCCTAAGACTCTTTTCCCTGTCCTTGACCCACAGCTGAATCCTTGGAGTCGGCACACTCTGCTCTGTTCCTAGAAAGCTTTCCTTCTTTTGCTTTAACAAAGCGCTGTCCTCACGTGGGCCACTGGCAGAACAGACAGGGACTTCTCTCGGGTCAGCCATGCTTTGCTTTCAGGGAGTTCTCATTCCAGTCCTGCTGGCCATACTGCATTTCCCACAGGCAAAACCCAAAGAACAGGGTAGTCTTGATTCAAGGTGTTGTGCTTTGCTCCCTGACAGGCCAGCTGACACCTGACTCTGAGTCATGGCCTAGAACCTCCAGGGCTTAGAAGATGCAGGTCCTCACTTGCCTTTCTGCCCAGCTCTGGAGTACAGATGTCCTTTCTGGCCAGGTGCGGTGGCTTATGCATGTAATCCTAACAATTTAGGAAGCCAAGGTGGGAGAATTGCTTGAGCCCAGGAGTTCAAGACCAGCCTAGGCAACATAGTTTTTTAGTAAGACCCTGTCTCTACAAAAAAAGTTCTAACACATTAGTGAGACATGGTTGTGCACACCTATAGTTCTAGCTTCTGAGGAGACTGAGGTGGGAGGATTGTGTGAGCCCAGAAGTTTGAGATTGCAGTAAGCTACGATCTTACCACTGCATTCCAGCCTGGGAAACAGAACAAGACTTTGTGTCTCTTGAAAAAAAAAAAAAAAAAAAAAAAAAAAGGTCCTTTCTATGCCTTGTGCTTTGTGTTCCTTGGCCTTTGGAATGCAATGAAACACTCGCAGCTGGAAGTTCAGGTTAACTGAATGCTTTTCATTACAGCTAAAACAGGAGAAGGCAACACTGTAACTTACCTGCTCTGTTACTTGGTCAAGTTACTTAACTTCTAAACCTCAGTGTTCATATCTGTTAAAAAAAAAAAAAAGAAAGAAAGAAAGAAATGGGATCATAACAGTAGCCACCTCACTAGATTCTTATGAACATTTGATGAGAGAGAATACATTAAACATGCAGGGCAGTGCCTGGCCCATGGGAAACATGGCTGTGATTTGCTATTATTTTTTATCCTGTTTTTTTTCTCTGTAAAACAGGAGTTTTAACACGTCTTCACCACCACTATAATGGTGGTCACCATCTCTAGATGGTGAGAAAACACCATCTTCCTGTCTCTAGAAGTCAACAACCTCACACTCTAGACTCTAGAGTTACTCTCCCAAACCATTACCATCAGATGAGCTGCAGTCCTGAATCTGCCTACCCAAGCGTGGAGCACTGTGGCGATGCAAGGCCATGCTGTCATGGTGTAGTGGCCCCTTTCCCCATGACATGAGCGTTAGAGTCTTTGTCCTGAGGACAATGGGCACCAGGCAGCTCTTGGCAGCCTCATTATACCTGTGCAAGAGGACCGTCATCACCACCTCAGAGACGTGAAGATGAAGGTTACTGTACAATGTGTTTGTTACTTACCCGGGACCACCAGGCTAATTAGTGGCAGAACCTGTTTTAAAACTAGGTTTGCTCAACTCTAAAACTTATATTCTTAACCACTATTTTGTAACTGCTTTTTGCTATCAGTCAAAAAAATCAATTCAACCATACATTACATAAAAGAACATGTCAATATCAACTATACTAAATATCTATTGAATTCAGGATATATAACACAATTTTTTTAATGTGCGAGGATTTGCTTTTAGTTTTGTCATATTTGCATTTGCTTCTGATTGACTTCTTTCCTGTTTAATAGAACATGAGTGCATGTGGCTGTGGCTGGGCAGAGGTGGGATAAGGTGGAAGGTGTATTTCAGATCACAGAAGGCCCAGTTGTTTAGACTTTTTGTGACTAATGATTGACGTAGACTCTTTAATCAAGATTTCAGGCTGGATGCAGTGGCTCACACCTGTAATCCCAGCTCTTTGCAAGGCCGAGGCAGGAGGATAGCTTGAGGCTAGGAGTTCAAGACCAGCCTGTCCAATATAGTGAGACCCCGTCTGTACAAAAAATTAAAAATTATTAAAAACAAATCAGGGGCAAGGATGAGAGGGGGTTGTGGCTATGTATCTCCTGAGAGGAAGGGTTTGGTATTAAAGAATCCTCTAAGCCTGTTTGATCCAGTTATCTTGCCCTACTGGGTCAGAGACCACCTTGATCTTAAACTTGACTTCCCTTAGGCCTACAAGTGAATTGTATCATCTAAGTTGCATTCAGATCCTGTCAATCATTGGAATTCTGATTTAAACCCCTTATTAATGTAAATTTTATTTTAAGAATTGGAAAAGAGTAAAATAACATAAGCTTGCATTAACAGGAGAAAACAATAATAATTTCATCTGCCTGTGGGAGTTGTGTCTCAGATTCAATGAACTCTGGAATGAGATGGAAAATATTATAAATATGACTCCGAAAATTGAATAATCAGCTTTACACATGGTTCCAACTGTAATGGATGGAAAGACATAAATAAAATAAAAGGAATATTTGCTCTTAAACTTTTCTGAGACTGTCACCCTAAGAGTGAGCTTATCTCTCCAAACAATTGCTAATTGAACTGTGAAATAAGGAACACAACTCATAAATGTGAAGTTTCAAATTTTAAGTCAAATTAAACAAAATCCGGACATTTTTAAATTTGTAGGATTAATCTCCTGTCTTTCCTCCAATAACAAGTAAATTGAATCTGCAAAATCATGTTCAGTGTGTGATTTTCAACTGTGTAATTACGGTTTAAAGATACATGTCTTCGATTTCTTCTGTTCCCTTTTGAAACTCAAATCCATTTCGAATCTTTTGTTAAAAAGCAATTTAGTTACCAGAGAATGGTTTCTTAGAGTTAGTAATTAAGTGTTATGTTTACAGAAAGGAAATAATGAAATACAATCTCATCCAAAAAGAACATTCTAAAACATTCCACTGAATGCAAACACATGACCCTGCAGTGTCAGAGTTTCTTCTAGTGACACCACAAAAACTTCCTGAGCTATTTTCCAAGGAACTGAAAAGAAAGTCTGTTTCCTCTGAATGATCTGTACCTTTTAGATGTGACAGTTGAGGTAATATTAAGCAACTCAATAGCAATTGTGAAAGTCAATATACAGTATTACAAGTTTATTACTTGATACTTGGCATTAGATCTTGACAATACGACATACATTTTCTTCTTAGACAAGAAATACCTGCAGGACAAGGGTGCTTTCTGCACATTTGATACAGTTATAGATGTAGCAGGTTTAGTAAAGTAAAAGATGAACATTAGCTAATTAGCCATCAAACATGCAGGGGGCACCTCCTGACCATGTGACAGGTACTCTGTCAAGAGCTGCAGAAAATGCCAATCTGAATGAGATCAGACCCATTCTCATGAGTGTTCAGTCTGGTCAGAGAAATAAGCGAATAAGGATTCTGATAAGCAAAGGTGAGAGGGCAGGGGAATTCCAGCGGTGGGCAATAGGGTGGCAGGGGCAGAGATGGGGGCAGGACATAGGCTTGGGGGAGGAAATGCAAAGCATGTTTAGGAAAAAGGAAGCATATATAACATAATAATGATCATTATCATAATATTTATTATATGCCAAGCACAATGCTAAATGTTTTACTTGCAAATATGTCTTGTAGGGTGGCCACCTCATCCCAGTTTGCCTGTGGCTTTTCTGTTTTACCACTGAAAGCTGTGTTAGTAGCTCAGGATGCCTCTCAGTCCTGGGTGAACGGGGGATGGTTGGTCACCCCACATGCACTCCTTGCAAAATGACCTTATGAGATCTATTCGGTAATACTATCACTCTTATTTTACAGAAGAGGGGATGGAAGGTCAGAGCGGCAAGAAACTTATCCAAGATTGCATGGTTGCTAACACATGGGAGCTGAGAGTAAAAGAGAGAGCTCTTACCTACTAGTATCAGAGATGAATCCTGATTCTAAAGTGTCTGCAAGGCACAGTCCCAGTTAGCAAGAATTTTTTTTTTTTTTTTTAAGAAAGTTGGTACAGAATCATAGTGCAATAAAAATTCAAGGATTTCTCCTGTGAACATTTGGGAGTTATTGAAGATTTCTGAATAGAAGGACAATGTGGAAGCTTTCCTAATTTAGGATTGATGGCACCAATGCGGTTAGTACAAATCAATGTTTTATCCATTCTTCCTGTCTCTAGAAGTCTACAACCTCACACCCTAGAGGTTACTCTCCCAAACCATTAGCAAACTAGAGAAAGCATTGTAAAGATCAAAGAAATGTTCTCCTATTCCCAATGCATTTCAGGATTTTTTCCCTATTCATGTTAGTACTTTTCCTATGTTTCTCTCTATAGCAGAAACTAGAAATACTTGAAAGGTTATAAACAGCTTTGCTTAAGCATACTTCTTTTACAGTCTATCATGCCTCAAAAATCTCATTTCCTTCAGGAAATAACACATAGAAGAGGTGCTGGTTCTAGACTTCCCTCTAAGAGACAGGAGCAGAAGCAGAGCAAATCACTGTCGAATGGCACGAATTAGACTGTGTTTGTGTGCACACATCTTTTGTCATCTTACCAATTTCCTGTTTGTCTGCTTATTTCCTTTCACCACTTTTTATTTTGAGCTGTTATGTGGTTTATTTAGTGATGGGGAGAATAGGGATCTACACACCATATCTGTTAAGAGGTATGCCATTTGAGGTCACCATAATTTCATACTCTCGTGCAAGATGGTCAAGTAAAGTCCATTGAGAGTGAAGGTGGTAATTTTCATGAAGTACCTTTCCCTGTCTGATTCAAGGGGACACATTATGCAGAAACCCAAAGCAGCGAGTCTTTGTGCTGAGAACATTAATTTAATTGCAATCCATAATGCTCCTGCCGAGTCACCAGGCCCATATATTCCTAATCTCCTGCTTGCTTGAAATTGAAATCATTCCCTTTGCAAAAACAAACCATCCTTCTCTGTGAGTTCCCATTACATGGCCAGAACTCCTTTCTGGGAGATTATTTGATGACAAATTATGTCAAGAAATTAAACAGAAACCCCATTAGTAATGTTGACAATATTCCACACACACATGAAATATTTAATGAAAATCTAGAGCTAGGGTGTTGAATTTGCACACAAACAACCTATGTAAGATGGATTTTCTCTGAATGCAAATGCAAATTTTATTTTCTAAAGACCTTTGCAAGTACGCAAGAGCTGTCTGCTTTTAGTCACAGGGAAACATCCATTTAGTAATCTCCTACCTCCATTGATTCCACCCATAATGAGATATCCAGAGGTATTGTAGAAGTCCAGAAGCATTCAAAATATGGAAGCAGAAAGATGAAACCAGCTCAAATGGCTACTGCCATCTGCTAAGGAGTCAGACATATGAGTGGCCAAAAGAACCCTTACTCTTTAAAGGATGAGTGGACCTGGTCAAATTAAAAATGGGTTTCTGCTAGATCCTAGTATAGGCAACTGAAAGAGTTAGTAAAAATAGCAACAGTTCATGCTCCTGCTTGGGGCACATCTCACCCTCTATCTTTAAAGTTGGACCTTTCCATACAGGTAAACAGAACAATATAGCATAGTGGTAATGTTGTTTACCACTGTATATTAAAATTATCTATGGACTTTAAAATTGTCCTGTCTGATTATAGCAGACCAATTAAATCAACATTGGGTTATGGGAGAACACAGATATCTATATATCTCTTAAGTACCTACAGTCAGGGTCCTGTCGGAATATAGAAACCAGAAATAGAGAATTTAATTAGTCTTGACCAGTAATTGAGGAAAGCAGAAAGCAGCTACTACCTCTAACGCTGAGATAAACAAAGGAAGAAGTTAGGGCTATTGAAACTTAGCAGCTAGAAGGAAGAGTCCTGCAGAGCTGAGACCACGGCCTCTGGGGTGTGCTGCCAACTGTTGCTGGTGTCTGAGCTCAGGGGAGGAACCCCCCAGAGCTGGATGGGATCTGACTTCTGAGAAGAAGACACTGGCTGGCTAGTGCTTATTTGTCAGAAACAACTGCTTCTGGGATTTTGGCAGACCTGCAAATTAAAATCAACTGCTGCTACTGGGACCAAAGATTGAAGAACCACTGCTAAAGTGACAGTAATAACAAAGAAAGCAAACAGAATGAGAAAAATTCCTTCTCCCTATTCCATCCTTCCAGGCTCTTCTAGCACCCGCTATTGGCAGAGCTGGGAAAGGAGAAATGCTGTTGGCAGAATCCCAGCCCGGGCATTATAGAGCAGAACATAGGAGGTAGGTCTGAAGTAAGAAACAAGCGTTTAATAATGAGCATTGGTTCCCCAGGTGATTATGTTGTGTAGGCAGAATTGAGAACCACTGCTTATGGAAAGCTACAATTCAGAACTCTTCTCAGGTATTACTGCGTGTTTTTGCTTTGTCCAAGTCCCCCAGACTTGGTTCAGTTTTCTCATTATCGGCCTGCTCTTTCAAGCTCTGTGTTTGCTTTTGGTCTCTTGACTCTTGGATTCCCACAGTTATGACTTACATCTAGCCCATGGGCTCCTCAGCTTCAAAGAATTTACTCTCATTGGCCCTACAGGACCCAAGCCTAGGCAATTAGAGTAGAGGGGTTGGACTTTGATGTCCATGGAGTTTGTTTTGGCTCATAATTCCAAGGACCATATTTCCCTGGGACTGGCCAACTCTGGTGGTCACTGATAAATCTGTGCTGATGACCAGCCCCAATAGTTATCTGCTGCCCTTGGCTTTGCTGAGAACCCAAATAGGAAAAATCTATTACCCCTGTGAGGTGTGGCTAAAATGAAAACATCAGCTTTCATGCCTCTTTGCTTTTGTTCTTTGGAGAGACTGATTGGGTTATTTTCTTAGCTGTCAACTTCATCACTTAAAATACCCAACCAGTTAGATCAGAAGAGAAATAAAGCTAATCCATTTTATCTTGAAGATCTCCCACATATAATGAGACACTCTAAATCCTCATTCAGATCACTTCAATGGATATCAGTAGGCTCCAGTGTTCATTTAACAAATATATATTGAGCTCCTACTAGGATCTGGGCAATGTCCTAGGCACCAGAGGAATAGCAATGCACAAAGCAAAGTAATTGCTCTCATGGAGGTCATATTCTACCTAAGGAAAGAGACAATAATAAATAAGCAAACCTATAATATACCAGATGTAGTTGGGTAGTTCAAGCTTACAAGTTCTCATGAAGTTGTCAAGCTGCTAACTAGGATAACAGTCTCATCTGGAGGTTCATCTGGGGCTGAAGGATCTGCTCCCAAGTTAACTCACGTGGTGTCACAAAGTTTTGTTTCTAAACCATGTGGACCTCTCCAGAGAGCTCCTCGTGACTTGGCAGCTGGGTTCCCCTAGAGTGAGTGATCCAAGAGAAAGTGATCAAGATGGAAGCCACAGTTATTATTTCTAACCTAAACTTGGAAGTGACATACCATTGCTTGTGTCATATTCTGTTGGTCATAATGGATCAAATGTGAAAGGGGACAACACAGCAGCCTGAATACCAGGGTTTGGGGATCACTCAGGCTGTCTCAGCTGCCCTACATGGTAATAAGTGCTATGAAGGAAACAAAACAGGGTGAAGAGATAGGGAGGGCAGAGGTTTGGGGTGACTATTGCTCTTGACACAGATGGTCACAGAAGACTTCACTCAGGCACAAAACAGAGGCCTGAAGAAAGTGAGGGAGTAGCTTCAAGGCTTGCCTTTTAAAGGACTCTACCTAGGAGTTAGCTTTGGTGGGAAATCATCCCTCAGCTCCTGCCCTACCCATCAGTCTCACTAAGAACCCCTATTATGCTCTCCCAGAGCATCTACACTTACTCTCTGAAAGCTGTCATCACACTGCCACATCTTCTTTCTTCCTTCAACATTAGAGAGTGAGTTCTTCAGTGCCATGGACAATGTTTGATTCATCTTTGTATCCTCAGTAAAAGGTCAGTAATTTTAGATGAGTGAATGAAATAATTAATTTACCTTCTCTGCAGTCTTTTTAAGGAACTCAGAACAAATTACAATTTAACAATTTGTTAAACAAGTATTAGTTATGCTTTGTTTAAAGCAAAAACTGTAGATATAGATTTATATAGCCACTTTAAACACATAAATCTACTCTTCTGCCCTGTCAATGGCATTGCTTACAGATACTGTTAGTTTATGAAGTACCAAATGGAACAAAAATATGTGGCAACTTATTGAATGAAAATGTTTTGTGAGAAAAATATTTTTGTTCCCATGCAGCAACATTTCTATTAAATTTTTTCTAAATATGTAAAAAGAAAAAACAAAAACTCAGAGTGGCAACAGAATACCCTGAGGAGTCTAAAAAGCATGAAAACAGCAATATTATTTTGATAATGAAAAACATATATGAATGATATTATTTATTCATATTCTGTTTTGGGAGGAGCTGATTTTTTGTTTTTAATATATGTCCCTTGCACAATAAATCAAATGCTGTGACTCACCCACAGCCCTAGGCCAGAGGCAACAATTTACACAAAAGGACAGTTGATCATACAGAAATATGTCTCCCATGTGTTTGGGAATTAACTCATCAGTCAAAGCATCAACTATCTCTCTCCTTGTGATTCCAGAAGTCTAGTGGAGCATTTAATACAGTATTGCTCCCAAAATTCACTCTGAGTACTTAAAGTACCAAAGCCATGGAAACTGTAATGTGCATACCAATCACCTGGGTATTCCTTCAATGCAAATTTTGGTTCAGAATCTAGGGTGGGGCCTAACAGTCAGCATTTCTAACAAATTCCTGGGAGATTTGTGAGAGCTGGTCCTCACATTACATGTTGAGTAGGAAGATATTCAAACAGCATTCAGAGAGTCCAAAATCTGCCTGCCTACATTTATAGGTGATTTGAAATTTCTTTCTTCTTTTTATTTAATCAGCCTAATGAGGAAACCTATAATAATCAAGAAACAAATTTATTCTATTAATTTGAAAAGTTGTTAAACCATTTACTCTTCCACAAGACAATGTAGATTTCAGATTTGAAAATCAGCATGTTCAGCTATACATTTTTCTTTGAACAAGTCCAGTTGCTAAGAAATCTACAATGTAGATTCCAAACTTAATTAAATCTTACCTCCACAACCAATGTGCTGTGTTTCAAGCATTTCCAAATTGAAAGTGAGCAAAAAAAAAAAAGTCATTAAAACTAAAATTTAAAAGTTATATTAATCATCCTGTATAAAATTCCAAGTAGGCCCCTTCCTCCTGCACTCCAGTTATACAGGAAGAGCAGAGGAATTTCACCCGTGATTTATTTTATTAAATTTTCTTTAATGTTACATTGACCTTTTTCTTAAAGGAGAGCACAGACTCTGCGGGGTTATTCACCCTCTGGCTTTTGTATATGCAACTTGTCTTATTGAGATAGGCAAATATAGAATCATATTGACGAGGTTGTTGGCTTTCATTATTTCAAAAAACTAGCAAAGTACAACAATCTATCAGAATTAATCAGCTTATTACATTTAAAGCAGCTTGTTACATCTAGCTTGTTACATCAAAACCAGTTCACCCTCATGCCCCACCCCCTACCCCAACCTCAGACTCCAGCTCCACTCTCAGAACCCTCACCGAGATCTAACTGGGAAGGCTGCACTGGTGCCCAAAAGGTCTTTGAGACCCATTTCCTGGGTCTCTGTAGCAGCAGAACTCAGCGTGGTATTCTTCCATCAGCCAGCAAGCTGCAGGCTGTGAATCATTTCAGCCCCTAACTCGATAGCTCTCAAAGCACCTATCTTTCACAGAAAATAACTCACGCAGTGAATTTGGATATTTTTGAAATGTCTATATTTGGTGGGAGTGGAGTAATCACAGATTTACCACCTCAATTCAGTTGCGGGTCTTATTGATACACCAAACATCCTGACTTCTAAATATCTGAAGAGGCATAACAATGGAAACCCAACTAATTCCTTTGTTTGGTCAGTGACAGAGCCTATATACTCATTCTCCTCTTCCACCTGCTTTTGGTTGCTTTTAACAAATTTTTAAAATTTTCCTGGATAATGTAAACTAGAATTCCAACCAAATTAATGCCTAGCACACAGAAAGTACTTAATACATGGATTAAATAGATAAATGAATGAAGGATGACTCCAGTAAAGATATTCAACCCAGCCACTTCAAAGGAGAGATGTGGCCATAACAATAACATGTAGCATATACATGTGACTAGTTACCATTTCACAAAGCTTTTGCCTGCATCAGCTCAAACAGTCTTCACCACAGCTCTGTGGGTGTGAGGGAACAAGCACTTTTCACTGATGGGGATGCTGAGACTCAGAGATTAAATGGTTGGTCAAAGTTTCATAGCCAGTAAATGAATGGGACAGCCATGGTTTGCACTTGGGTCTTTTAACTCCAAATGTCATATCTTTCGCACTGTATGATTTTTCCTCAAGTAAGCCTAGGAGACAGACTTTTGATCCTAGAATTAATGGGACAGATCTGAACTCAGTATTCCACAATTCTGAGTCTTAAGACTTTTTCTTAGCTCAAACATCCCAACTTTAAAACTAGAAAATATAAAATCAAAATCTAATCTAGGGGGACAAAAACTCTCCTACAGTGAGAGTTTTCTGGGAATATCACAATGTATTAGTCCATTTTCATGCTGCTGATAAAGACATACCCAAGATTGGGCAATTTACAAAAGAAAGAGGTTATTGGACTTACAGTTTCACGTGGCTGGGAAGGCATCACAATCATGGCAGAAGGTGAAAGGCAAGAAGGAGCAAGTCACATCTTACGTGGATGGCAGCAGGCAAAGAGAGAGCTTGTGCAGGGAAACTCTCATTTTTAAAACCATCAGATCTTGTGAGACTCGCTTACTATCATGACAACAGCGCAGGAAAGACCCACCTCCATAATTCAATCACCTCTCACCGAGTTCCTCCTACAATATGTGGGAGTTGTAGGAGTTAAAATTCAAGATGAGATTTTTCAAGATGAGATTTGGGTGGGGACAAGCCAAACCATATCATTCCACCCCGGTCCCTCCTAAATCTCATGTCCTCACATTTCAAAACTAATCATGCCTTCCCAACAGTCCCCCAAAGTCTTATTTCAGAATTAACTCGAAAGTCCATATTCCAACATCTCATCTGAGACAATACAAGTCCCTTCCACCTATGAGTCTTTAAAATCAAAAGCAAGTTAGTTACTTCCTAGATACAATAGAGGTAGAGGTATTGGGTAAATATAGCCATTCCAAATGGAAGAAATTAGCCAAAACAAAAGGGCAATAGGCCCCATACAAGTCTGAAATCCAGCAGGGCAGTCAAATCTTAAAGCTCTAAAATGATCTCATTTGACTCCATGTCTCACATCCAGGTCATGCTAATGCAAAAGCTGGATTCCCATGCTGTTGGGCAGCTCTGCCCCTGTGGCTTTGCAGAGTACAGCCTCCCTCCTGAATGCTGTCATGGGCTGCTGTTGAGTGTCTGAGGCTTTTCCAGGTACACAGTGGAAGCTGTCAGTGGATCTCCCATTCTGGGGCCTGGAAGATAGTGGCCCTTTTCTCACAGCTGCACTAGGCAGTGCTCCAGTAGGGACTCTGTGTGGGGGCTCCTGCCCCACATTTCCCTTCTACACTGCCCTAGCAGAGGTTCTCTATGAGAGCCCTGCCCCTGCAGCCAACTTCTGCCAGGACATCCAGGTGTTTTCATACATCCTTTGAAATCTAGGCGGAGGTTCCCAAACCTCAGTTTTTTATTTCTGTGCACCTGCAGGCTCAACACTACATGGAATATGCCAAGATTTGGGGCTTGCAACCTCTGCAACCATGGCCTGAGCTGTACCTTGGCCCCATTTAATCATGGCTGGAATAGCTAGGACACAGGGCACCAAGTATGGGGACCACAAGCATGGAGACCCTGGGCCTGATCCATGAAACCATTTTTTTCTCCTATGCTTCTGGGCCTGTGATGGGAGGGGCTGCCTTGAAGACCTCTGACATGCCCTGGAGACATTTTCCCCATTGTCTTGCACATTAACATTCAGCTCCTCATTACTTATGCAAATTTTTGCAGCCAGCTTGAATTTCTCCTCAGAAAATTGGATTTTCTTTTCTATGACATTGCCAGGCTGCAAATTTTCCAAATGTTTATGCTCTGCTTCCCTTATAAAACTGAATGCCTTTAACAGCACCCAAGTCACCTCTTGAATGCTTTCTTGCTGAGAAATTTCCTCCACCAGATACCCTAAAGTTCTCTCTCAAGTTCAAATTTCCACAAATCTCTAGGGCACAGGGGCAAAATGCCATCAGTCTCTTTGCAAAAACATAACAAGAGTCACCTTTGCTCCAGTTCCCAACAAGTTCCTCATCTCCATCTGAGACCACTTCAGCCTGCACCTTATTGTTCATATCACTATCAGCATGTTTGTCAAAGCCATTCAACAAGTCTCTAGGAAGTTCCAAACTTTCCCACATTTTCCTCTCTTCTTCTGAGCCCTTCAAACTGTTCCAACCTCTGCCTGTTACCCAGTTCCAAAGTTGCTTTCACATTTCCAGATACGTTTTCGGCAATGCCCCATTCTACTGGTACCAATTTTTACTGAATTAGTCTATTTTCATGTTACTGATAAAGGCATACCCAAGACTGGGCAATTTACAAAAGAAAAAACTTTACTGGACTTATGGTTCCACGTGGTTAGGGAGGTCTCATAATCATGGCAGAAAGTGAAAGGCAAGGAGGAACAAGTCACATCTTACATGGATGGTGGCAGGCAAAGAGAGAGCTTATGCAGGGAAACTCCCGTTTTTAAAACCATCAGATCTTATGAGATTCATTCACTATCACGTCAGCAATGCAGGGAAGACCCACCCCCATAATTCAATCACCTCCCACGAGCTTCCTCCCATAACATATGGGAATTGTGGGAGTTACAATTCAAGATGAGATTTGGGTGGGGACACAGCCAAACCATATCACACAGGAAGTAAAGGGGAAGCTGAATAGGAGAATCTCTCAGTTCCCATGCTTTCCAAGTCACCTCTACTTTTTTTTTTTTCTGTTTCAGAGATTGGAGTTCAGTCTTACAAATACATCCACTGTTATGGTGTAAAGAACAACAGAAGTCAGGAAAACCAAACTCATGTGTAATAGTAGCTTACTTGCTATCTATGCCTGGTTAGCCTTGAACACTTCTCACCTCAGTTTCCCCATTTGGGAAAATAAACCACCAGAGCATAGTGAGGAGTAAATGAAGTAATATAGTCATGCTTTGGGGACAGACTCACTCTCCACAACTGCAAGGCATTCTCACATGCATGACCTTGCTGGGGTAGAGTCAGGGAGTGGTTGCTGGGTGATTGTTAAGATGAGTAAGACCAAGGAAAGAAAAGTCAAAAACTCCCTATATCCTAGAGCATGGTGGAACCTGAAGGAAAATTCTCATGACTTTCCCAAGGATCACCCTGTCCTGGGAAAGGACTTGAATGGTCCCACAGAGAAATTAAACCCTTTTCCTGTTCCCCATTAAGAAAGCTGATGTCACGCAAAAAAGTGAACTCTTTGGGAAAAGAAAGTGTATTTGCTGTATTAATCTTCAGTTCTATCCCAGCAGGAGGGATGAGAGGACACTCTTAGATCTTAGAATCCACCTCATGGGAATAGAACAGAGAGTGTTTCCTGTAAGGATAGCCTGGGAGCAAGCAGGACATCAGAGTGGCTTAAGTGAACCCATACCCCATTATAACTGGAATCACACACTTGGACTATGTGAATTTACTTTTTTTTTTTTTTTTTTTTTTGGTCAGTATAATTTCAGCCTGAAGAGGCAGCATGGTGTAGTAAAAAGAGGACAAGGAGTCTGGATTTGGTCTTTGGGTTTGCATTCTGGCTTAATCCCTGCTCTGTCATTTACGAATGGAGTTCACAGATGTCTTTACACATAAAATGGGCATATGTTGGGATTTGAACACAGCAATACATCATGCTTTTCTCCCCCTCCCAACAAATATTTGAATCAAATGAGAAATAGACATGAGTCAAATTGAGGGAGGGTATTGTCAACATTAGTTTAATTCCTGTTACATCTGGATATGGGAATGCAGCCTGGACCTACAGCCAAATGTAATCCCTAATATATTACTTTTCCAGTGACTACATCAAATTCAGACAAAATAGCCAGTCAATTGTAGCCACCTACCTTCCTCTAAAGGTCACTCTTGGCAACAAAGAAGAGGACAATGTGGATCAGACCACTTCCAAAATCGGAAGAGGTAAGCAAAAGGAAACAGGAGCTCTCTTGCCTTAAACTACCTGGGAAAAGAACAGTGAGCCGACAGATATGCAGACCGTTCACACCCCACCAATTGGAAAAACTGTTCATCTTCAGCATCTCCTCCTGTGGGAAGAGGGGCTGCAAGGGTCCATAACAGAAGCCCCTTCTGGAAACAAGAGAACAAAGGAAAGTGTTCCCCAGATACCACCCCTTTGTAGAGTTGGTGAAAAAATAAAATTATTTCAAGAAAATGGAGCTCCAAGCCAGTGAACATTTGCACTGATTTTCTTTCTTTCTTTCTTTCTTCTCTCTTAACTTGCTTCAGAAAATGAAGAAGGCCACATCCCCTGGCAGCCCTCCTGAGCCGCCTGTCCCAGGACAACACTGTCTACCTCACTCTGATGTTATGACAAGTAGATGGCCACATATCCTTGTTTGTTGGTGACAGACTGAGGTTACTGCCACAGTCCCCGTGTTCTGTCCAGAGCGGCATTTGCCTGGACAAAAGAGTCCCACTTGAGTGATAACTTATCCAGCCACATTCTCCTTAGCGAAAATCTTTAACCAGACAAACAACAAATTCTCCTCGTTTTCTTTCCAAATCACTGCCATTTCTTGCCTCTTCTCCCATCCCTTCTCAGCCTCCTTTGCTAGATCCTTTTTAATAAAGGTCAGCATTTCCCAGGTGGAACTTCTTTCTCTTATTTCCTTCTGTCTGTTCTCTCTGGAGGACCCCGCCCACTCCAGATTGTCAACTACATAAGCTACATTTGAGACAACTGCCAAACACCCCTCTCCTTCCCTGATATCTCAGCTCACATCTCCAGCTGCCACACCTCTGTCTGGGTTCCCTACAAACACTGCAAACATAATGTGTCCTAGACAGAACTCATTTTATTATCCTTCTTCTCTACAAGTGCTTCTGTTTCCTGTCTTTTCCAGATTTTTTTCACTCTCTTTCCCCAACTAAAAATCTTGAAGTTATCCTTAGTTGTGGCATCTTTCTTACTCCCTGCATTTAATAGATGCTCAATTCTATCATGTGTCTCTTACACTGGACTTTTTCTCTCTATCCCAGCTTTCCCTACCTTACACTAAATCCCTAGCTTCCACCTCACTCCTTGCAATGGCCTCACGAGTAATTTCCCAGCTACAAAGATCAACCTTCTCCAGGACATTGTTCACACTAATCCACAGTGAAGGTTGTTTGCCAAAACCTATTCCCCTCCCTCTGTGTATCTCTGTTTCTATCTGTTTTAGTCCAACTGGGTGTCTATAACAGAATATCACAGATTGGCTTATAAACGACAGCAGGTTATTCCTCACAGTTCTGAAGCCTGGCAAGTCTGAGAATAAGTAGCTGGCAGATTTGGTGTCTGCTAAGAACCTGCTTCCTGGTTCATTTTTTCTGTATCTTCACATGATGGGAAAAGGACAAGGCATCTCTATGGGGTCTCTTCTATAGGTACACTAAACCCATTGAGGAAGACTCCACCTTTAAGACTTAATCACTTCCCATACCCCCACCTCCAAATACCATTACACTGGAGATTAGGATTTCAACATACGAATTTTAGGGTGATGCAGATGTTCAATCTGTAGCTCTCCTTTTCTTTCTCCAATTCTCTCTCTCTCTCTCTCATACACACATACAGACACACACACACTCCATGTAACTTGCAAACTTGTCTTGACTCTCTTCACCAACCACTTGGAGTCCAAACTTCTTACAATTTCCCACAAGCCCTCGAGTGTCCCACCTTTATTTGCCTTGTCTTCCACTGACCCACCCTCCAAGCCTTAGGACCCAGTGGCACTGAATTTACATCACCATCACAGAGAAGCCCATGCCCTCTTATGTTTCTCAGTTTATGCCCCTGGGCCCTCCACTTTGAATGTCTTTCCCCAGAACACACCCTATTTCCTGGCTTATAAACCTGTATTTTTCCTTCAAGGATAACTCAAATTTCTCTGCCTTGGTGAAGCCTTCCCTGGGCATCCCCCCGGTGCCTTCAATATTAACTGCTATGATAGAGTTATGAATAATTGGATTGAAGGTAATCCATTTGCACTTATATTTCTCCCATTACAATGGCAGCTTCTTGAGAACAGAGAAATCTGTTTTCAAGATTTCTTTACTTTCATCTCTTTACTTTCAGCAGGTAGATATTTACCTTCTCCTAGGTACTATCACTGTGTTGTTTATTCCACACAGAGATAAACTAAAGAATAAAGACTAGTTTACTTTGTTGTGGTAAAATATTCCCATTCACCACAGGTCTGCATATCAGGAAAACATGGCCCCAGGTATCAGTGCTGCCTCTACTTAGCCCTGTGTAGTCCCTCTACCAGAAAAGAACTACCAGATTGGTTCTTTTGCCTGAACAATGATCAGAATAACTAAATACTCTCCTAATGGATAGTAATGAAAACATAGAAAATTACTTGTTTCAAAGTACTTTCAAATCTAATGTATAAATTGACTATAATGAAACATATCATTGTTATCACCATGAATTAGATTTTCTAGCAAACATTTAGGTAACTCTTTCATCTAACATACTTTGTAATAAATGAATGGAAAGATAATGCACAGAAGACTTAAAGAATTAAGAATACAGAACACAATTTATAGTTTTATGATTAAACCACACATATTATGAATTTAATATTTGATAGTATTTATATTATCAAAATAGCATTATGATATTGTTTTGACTTGCTTAGAATGTTTTCCTTTTCATAGATCTTTACTTTGAAGTCAGACCCCTCCCAGGATGTGACTTCAGACTAGCTTGGCTTCAAAATCTGTTCCTCACATTTTGAGAAAGTGAAGAAAAATTGAGGGCAATTTACACAGTTAAGGTGCCAGAACTCAATCTACATTAGAATTCTCCAAGGATTCTAAATACAGAAAAATCTTCATGCACTGAGAATTCATCACAATATGTTTTTTTCATAAAAGAAAAAAATAACTGAAAACAATCAAAATGTACAACAGTGGTTAAAGAACATTTTGTATTTGTGTGATGGGAAACAATGAAGGGCTTATATATTTGTTCTGTTACAAGGACCTGTAGCACTTGGGTAAGCACTTGTGTAATAATGTTAAATGAAAGAAAAGGTAAAAAATATAGGCACAACAGGAGCACAAGTATCTAGAAAATAAGCACGAGACACTAAGAAGCATAGAACTGTCCACCATTTGCTTGTTTGTCTTGCTTCTCCCTCTGGAAGCTGTGAAAACTGGCTTAGGAGAACCATCTTGGTGTCAGGAGTGGGAACCTCCACCAAGAGCTTTTCATAGTCAAAGCTTCCTTTGCCAGTTTGCCCTGTGGGAAAAGGATTTCATTCTCGTATTCTCAGTCCTACCCCATCTCCCTAAACTTTAAAGCAAAACAAAACAAAACTTATGTTTGATTACCAAAGTAATTTATGTTCACTTAAATATCTTCCTTAATTTTTAAGTTCCTTAGCCATCTCTGGTTTGAAGTGAAACTGGAAAACAATTGTTCTTTCAGCCACCAAAACTTTTGGCAGCTTGCTTCCAAACAGAGCTTAGAATTATGTAACTCTCAGTTTAGCAAAAAGTTTTTCTAAAAAGGCCAACTTCTTTTCTAAAACCCAACATTCCAAAACAGCATGTAAACAGATTGTAAATGGATTTCACTGCTGTGGTGGTATTTCCAGAGTCCACACTTGAATGTGTGATACAGTCTATGGGGTTTTCTTAATGCCTTGTAATAAGTGATGGATTGTTAAATAAACAAAGCAATTCTTCCCCTAACCCTCAACAGGACTGTTAGTGAATACTTAACAACTACAGGTGAATCAGAAGAGAACAAAGCCCACTTAAGAGGCAGCTTTGGGTTACAGAATGGCCATCTTCCCAAGGAGGCAGACCATAGGCTGGATGGATACACCTGCAATCAGCTGGTGTGTAAGGCTGACTGCCCCAGTCTGTCATATGTCCAGGGGGCTCCCTGTAGTCCTCACTGTGTCTCAATAAATCTGTCCAGGTACTGGTGTAAACAGACTTTCTCAACAAAAGCTCCTGGCCTGATGGTTACAAATACAGATCCCCAGGCCTCACTCCAAATCTAAATTGTAATCTCTGTGGATAGGACACAGTACTATGCATCTTAACAAGGTGCCTGGTAGATTTTATGCATCTGTGTGAGAACTACTGATGTGAGGACCAACTGACCTAGAAACTGGAATTGTATGTTATGGGACTGTTAATAGAATGGGTCTGTTAATAGAATGGGTCTTGGGAATTATTCTTATCCAAATCCTTCTCTTTACAGGAGAGGAATCTGAGCCCCAGAAAGGAACGTGACTTGCCTAAGATCACACTGATGGGTGGTGGCAGAACCTCCTTATCTGCAGGTCATTCCCTCTCTACTAGGATGTTAGGCCTTAGATGGACAGACCTGTGCAAGAACTGAGAGCTGGGTATGACCGTGGCTCTGGCTGAAAACAAACTTGCTGCCAATCACTGGGTTGCCATCCTCCCTAAGTCTTTGGATCAGAGAGGCATCTTCCTGAGGTTATTAGAGGGAACTAAAAAAGAAAACTAGAGATTAAAGCAAGGTTTCCCAAAGTGTATTTCTAAGAAAGCAAGTTCTTACAAGGTAGTCCATATTAGTCCATTCTCATGCTGCTAATAAAGGCATACCTGAGATTGGGTAATTTATAAAGGAAAGAAGGTTAATGGACTCACAGTTCCATGTGGCTGGAGAGGCCTCACAATTGTGGTGGAAGGTGGAGGAAGAGCAAAGTCATGTCTTACATGGCAGCAGGCAAGAGAGTATGTGCAGGGGAACTCCCCTTTATAAAACTGTCAGATTTCTTGAGACTTATTCACTATCATGAGAACACGCACAGGTTTTCACAGGAAAAACAGATCTCCATGATTCAATTACTTCTCACTGGGATCCTCCCATGACACATGGGGTTTATTACAATTCAAGGGAAGATTTGGGTGGGGACACAGAGCCAAACTGATCCATACAAAAAAAAGAATGCCTGCATTCTCAAGAAGTCATTGTATCCTCTCTCCCTGTCTTGAACAGTCACAAAAAGTGACTTAGGTGAGCCTGTGAAAGGCATGGAGAAGTCCTGCAGTAGGGAAGTCTTTTAACTTCCTCATTCCAGTGGTGCTCTGATTCATTTGACAGAAACAACTTTGTATGTGTTTGTAATACCTTTGACATTCTGAGAAATTAGTGTTCTAGAGAAATCATCTACTCATCCAGAAGTTTCTCAACTCAAGTCTATGTCACGATCAGTAACCTGGCTGGCATTGTGGAAAACACACAAAACTTGGGTTTTTTGGCTCCTCTCTGACACTTGCCAGTTTTGAGACCTTGGGCAAGTCTCTTGCCTCATTTTTACAGATGAGAAAATTGAAGTGGCTGCTACATTACTGGGTTGTTTGGGGAACCACAAATAAAAACTGTTTACAGAATAGACAGCACTATAAAAGTCACAGTGTCACCCTCCTCCTCCTTTTCCCCACATACTCATCACTCCTGAGGTCATCTCCATCCCAGAGACCTCATGCTACCTTTAACAGCAAGACTCTGACAAGATGACACCAGAAGTTGGTGGTGATACAAATACAGCATCCAAGGGTAGACCAGGTAGTCTGTGAATCACTGCAACCTCAACACTCCTTTGTCATTCATAACAAACTCTCAAAGCATCTACTGTAGAAGATATTGATGCAGGGATGGAACATTTCTCACTGAATTATAGGTCAGTTGTTCATGTAATTGAGTTTCATCTCTAGAAATATTGATGCTGCTAATACTGTCATTATCAGTACTCTCAGTCAGATGGAGGAGGACAGAACAGTTTCCTTCAGTTTTGCTTTATCTGTGTTCCAGCAGGTGGTTCTCTGTCAAAACACACTTCTCTCAGTAGCAGCTCCTCCCTTTCTCCCTAAGGGAGGGTATCCATTGCAGTAAAAGGGGATGAAGACTGGAAGTGGAGGCATGGGTGCTGCATAATAACCTTAGGGAAACAGCCACTGATGTGTTTCCCTGGCTCTGCTAAAGTGTGACCAGGAGAACCACATGGATATCAGTGTTCCTCACAGTGCTTTACACAGTTCCTGCCCCCTCCTGGGTGCTCAAGAAATATGTCTGAATGAATGGGTGAATAAATGAATGAGGTCTGCCTTACCCTACCCCTAGCATATTTTCTCTAGTTTAATGGGGCCTTCATGAGCCATCTTCCTCACCCATGATAGACAGTAGTACCCTATCATAAGGTTGAAAAGTCCCAATAAAACACCCATTTATACACCTCAAAAACCAGGCAGTAGAGACTCAGAGATGAACAGAGCATTCTTTATACTTTCCAGGATCTCACAGTACAGTAGGAGAAGCTTATTGGACCACAACCATCACAAGGTAAGGCCATGGCAGCATGAAGAATTGCCTCATCTCCCCTGACAGACATTAAACTCCCAGGTGGCAGAGACCATCTTCAGTGTCATCATCATCATCATCATCCTCATCCTCATTGTGTATGCTCTGTGAGAACAGGAATTTTTGTTTTGTTCCCTGATGCATTTCAAGCCTTTGAAAACAGTTCCTGGCACACAATATGTGCTTTATAATCTTCAGTGAACCTTGAATAATCATTATCAATGCTATGCTAAACTGCATGCTTACTTCTTTGCAAGCACTATGCCTCAGATTATTTCAACAATCTGAGGAAACTGGGAAACTGCAGCATCAATAGGTACAGAACACCATAAGTTGACATAGTCAGGTGTCACATCTGGGCAATCTGACTCCAGAGAACACACTCTTGCCCACACCCCTCCCATTTCATCATGTACAGCCACCTCCAGTGCTTCTCTATGTTCTGCAGAGTTCCTTGTAAGACAAGTGGCGAATGCTTGTCCAATGAGTTAAAGGACATAATTCCAAGCTGAATTACTGGCCCTAGATTGTTCACTGCACCCAAGAACTCTAATCTTGAAGGATTCAGCACTTCAAGTCTTCACACCCAACCAGGGTTAATAAAGGAAGAGAGACAGGATTGACCAAATGAGCAAGCCAGTGTTAAACCCTGCTCGGCCAGGTGGCTAACAAGATTGACAGGAAAGTAAACACATCAAAGAGCAATGTGCTTCACTCTGCCCTGTGTTCAAGTGAAAAATGAGTTGGACCAGAGCAATAACAGATCATTTCCCCTTTCACAGTTTGTCTCTAGTGATACTAATGCAACCAAGCTAACAGCGGGGCTACTGGTTCAACTACCACCTGGACAGGGAGGCAAGAAGAGATGAATGGGACAAGAGAGAGGGAGCTTCATAGCTTCCCAGGCCATGGAGAGAACTCCATCCCACTAGGAGAGACATCCCTGGGTGGGCCGGGAAGTGTGTGGAGCACTTGCCATGTGAAATGCAAATGAGAACATTCATAGGGGTCAGGGTGGGGACATATATCTTGTGCCAAGTACTTAGAAAAGCCTCTTGTTTTAACAATTATATTTAACTCTTCAACACATATCCACTAATCATCTAATCAGTGCCTAAGCTTGCATTAGATGTTTGCTCCTTTTGTGTTTGTATTGTCTAATAATAATAAAAACACCTAATATTGTGTGGCATTTTATAGTTTACGATGTGCTTTTACCTTCTGCTTGTTTTGATTTAGTCTCAAATGACACCAAGGGATAGGTGTGGCAGGATTTATCATTTATTATGCCTTTTTCCCACTTGAGGAAATCAGGGTTCAAAGAACAAGCACCAGCAGCTAAGAAACATGTATTGAGTGTTCAACCTGTGCGAAGCTTTGTGCAAAGAAGTTTGCACACATTATTTACTTTCACAACAGCCATTCCAAGTAGAGACGATATCACCTTCATTGTGCAGATGTCTCACTGAGACAAGAGATAATGTTTAGTTTCCCAAAGTTGCACATACAGTAGGTAACTAGGCTGGTATTTAAAGAAGTCTTGTGCCCTTGTTCAGAAGTTCAAGTTTATCCTATCACCAGAGGTTAAAAAATTTGCCTAAAAGCACGTGACTTTGCAGAGACAAAGATCCACCAATATCCAGAGTTTTTTCCTCTATCTTTGCTGCTTGGGGAAGTTATCTATTAATATTGGAAAGGCCCCTGTTTTAAGGGCAGTTATATCTGCTAAAGGAAACAAGACAAACATAATAGTCTATAAGAGAAGGACGTGATCTAGTTTGTAGGATAAAGGAAGACTTCTCTAAAAAAGTGACAATTAAGCTGAAAACTAAAGGATGACTTAGTAGGTGAAGAAAGGAGGATGCACTTTCTAGGAAGAGGGAAAGGCAATCTGTACAATCTGTAAATGTCCAGAGGAGAGACCATGCCATATTGAAACCCTGGACCAAAAATGCCATAACACTTGGAGTTCAGAGAGACAAGGAGAGAGTCAAGAAAGATGAAGCTGAAGAAGTCAAATAGTTTCCAGTTCCTTGCCATGACCTACCATGCCTGTGTGATTGGACCCTGGCTGAGTACAGCAGGAAGTCCCGGATGGCTTTAGGCAGTGACTTAAAGACTGAGTTGTCGATCTAATATCAATCTAACTGAAATGGAAGGAGCAGACATGAGGAAGGCAAGACAGTATAGGGGATAAACAGTTAGGAGGCTGCTGCAGTTATCCAGGTAGTAGACGATAATTGCTTGGTTAGAGTTGTGGAGGAAAAGGTGGAAAGGAGGGGATGGATTTGAATGATGTGCATAAAATCACAAGAGTTGATAAAAGATTAGACATAGCGAGACAGAGAAGAGGCCAAAGATGCTGTCTAGATTTTTTGAGTTGCACAACTCTCTAGTAGAGTAAATGTTGACTGAAATGGCTGACACAAGAGAAGCAGCCTGGTTTGGGGAAAAGGAAGGCAGTGAGTTTGCTTTGAACAAGTTGAAAGAGCCCAGATTGGGCTCTTGATTCTCTGCTTTCTGCTCCATTCATAAGGGGACTTGAGGACTTCCTGTATTCCAGGTGGTGTGTCCTGTTCTCAAAGCCTCCCTAAAGGACTCAGAGTTTTAGGAACAACTGATTCCTTCCCAAATCCCTAATTAGAGGAGCTGGAATAACACAGTCACGCTCTCGCCCTGTTGGCCACATTTGCAACAGAGCGGATTCACGGTTCAGAGCTACAGTGTTTGACCCTGTAATCTTCTCTTTGAAAATACATTTTATGCTTATTAAGCCCAAGTTTGGCAGTTGACTTAAGAGCCATAGTAAGAGGTTTTTACAGGAATAGACACACAGAGACCAAACGGAATTGGGAGCGGGGGCACAGCTAATCATTTGGGGTTTTCCACTGTTTATAGGAGAATCCCATCAATGTCCCACAGGAACATAAGATTTCGAGTTTCCAGAAAAAGGAGTGGTTGTTTCTGGCTGAGGACATTAAGCAAAAACTTCCTATAAAACTTGCATTTAAGTTGTCTCTTAGAGTATGAGTATGGTTTAGACAATTGTGATGGGAAAAAGAAAAAGAATTCAGGCTGAGGAAAAGGCAAGGACCAAGGCAGTAAGCAGGAAGATAGATGACATATCTCCTCCCCAGGCACCTTCCAGAAGCCTCTACTTATTACCTTGTCCTGAGTACAGAGCCCTTATCTATCCTTACTTAGTGAGAGTGATTGCCACCTGCAAAAAGTTTCAGTTCAGCAGCTGAAGCATGACCACACTGGACTAACATGCAAAGGGTTGAAGACCAGGAGAAAACAGAACTTGGAAAATATGATTTAACAATTATTATAGGAAACAGTATGGAGATTATTTAAACAACTCAAAGTAGAGCACTTTATCCAGCAATCCCTCTAATGGGTATTTATCCAAAGGAAAAGAAGTCATTGTGTGAAAAAGACACATGCACACACCTTTACAGCAGCACAATTCACAATTACAAAGACATGGAACCAACCTAAGTGCCCATCAACCAACAAGCAGACAAAGAAAATGTGGTATATAGTAACAAACCTGCACGTTGTGCACATGTACCCTAGAAACTTAAAGAATAATAATAATAATAATAATAATAATAATAATAATAATAATAAAATCTAGTCAAGAGGAAGAGAGAATTTATTTCACCAGATGTTAAAACAAGCATCATGAGATGGAATATTTTTGTTCCTGATTGTCCAGAGTTGGAGCATATGCCCATCCTGAACCTGATACTTTGGCAGAGAAACTCCAATGTCCTGACCACCTGAGTTAGTGCATGGCACCTATTGCTCTCTGAAACTTTAGGATGAAGCGATTAGATAAGACTGGGAACAAAACAAACTAAAATAAAGTTGGGCCACTATTACGGTAAGTAGTGGGAGTGTACCTTGAGAATAAATAACAAAAACCAAATGTCCAGCATTTTGGTATATTAAATGCCACTCTTCTTGCTTCTTCTATGGGCATCATTTCTTGCTCTCAGTAACCTTTTTGTTTTTGGCACGATTATTGGTGAGCTCTTACTATGCACCGAAGTATTGTTAGAGGTCCTCAACACCCACTGACATGGGGATGGAAAGTGATGTTGAAATTATGTTAATTAGGTGGCTGGCAAGATGGCTGAATAGGAACAACTCTAGTCTACAGCTCCCAGTGAAATCAGCACAGAATGTGAGTGATTTCTGCATTTCCAAGTGAGGTACCTGGCTCATCTCATTGGGACTGGTTAGATAGTGGGTGCAGCCCACAGAGGGTGAGCTGAAGCAGGGTGGGGCATAGCTTCACCTGGGAAGGGCAGGGGTTTGGGGAGCTCCCTCCCCTAGGCAGGGGAAGCCCTGAGGGACCATGCCATGAGGGATGGTGCATTCCCACCCAGATACTATGCTTTTCCCACAGTCTTCGCAACCCACAGACCAAGAGATTCCCTCAGGTGTCTACACCATCAGGGCCCTAGGTTTCAAGCACAAAACTGGGTGGCTATTTGGGCAGACACCAAACTAGCTGCAGGAGTTTTTTGTTTTTTGTTTTCTTTTTCATACCCCAGTGGGGCTGGGAACACCAGTGAGACAGAACTGTTCACTCCCATGGAAAGAGAGCTGAAGCCAGTGAGCCAAGTGGTCTAGCTCAAGGGATCCTACCCCCATGGAGTCCAGCAAGCTAACATCCACTGGCTTAAAATTCTCACTGCCAGCACAGCAGTCTGAAGTAGACCCGGGACACTCGAGCTTGGTGCAGGGAGGGGTGTCCACCATTACTGAGGTTTGAGTAGGTGGTTTTCCCCTCACAGTGTAAACAAAGTCACTGGGAAGTTCGAACTGGGTGGAACTCACCACAGCTCGGCAAAGTCACTGTAGCCAGACTGCCTCTCTAGATTCCTCCTCTCTGGGCAGGGCATCTCTGAAAGAAAGTCAGCAGCCCTGGTCAAGGGTTATAGGTAAAACTCCCATCTCTCTGGGACAGAGCACCTGGGGGAAGGGGCAGCTGTGGGTACAGTGTCAGCAGACTTAAACCTTCCTACCTGCCAGTTCTGAAGACAGCAGCAGATCTCCCAGCGGAGCTCTTGAGCTCTGCTAAGGGACAGACTGCCTCCTCAAGTGGGTCCCTGACCCCTGTAGCTCCTGACTAGGAGACACCTCACAGCAGGGGTCAACAGATACCTCATACAGGACAGCTCTGCCTGGTATCTGGTGCCACTTTGGGATGAAGCTTCCAGAGGAAGGAACAGGCAGCAATCTTGGCTGTTCTGCAGACTCCACTGGTAATATCCAGGCAAACAGGGTCTGGAGTGAACCTCCAGCAAACTCCAGCAGACCTGTAACAGAGGGGCCTGACTGTTAGAAGGAAAACTAACAAACAGAAAGGAATAGCATCAACATCAACAGAAAGGACATCCACACAGAAACCCCATCCAAAGGATACCAACATCAAAGACCAAAGGTAGATAAACCCACAAAGATGTGGAAAAACCAGTGCAAAAAGGCTGAAAAAGAAAAAAAAGAAAATGTGGTATATATATATACCATGGAATACTACTGAGCCATAAAAAGGAACAAAATAAGGTCTTTTGCAGCAACTTGGAGGAGCTAGAGGCCATTATTCTAAGTGAAATAACTCAGGAATGGAAAACCAAATATTGTACATTCTCACTTATGAGTGGGAGATAAGCTATGAGGATGCACATGCATGAGAATAATATAATGGACTTTGGGGACTCGAGGCAGAAGGTTGGGAAGGGGGTAATATGGTTTAGCTTTGTGTCCCCACCAAAATCTCATCTTGAATTGTAATCCCTACATGCAGAGGGAGGGATCTGGTGGGAGGTGATTGGATCATGGAGGCAATTTCCCCCAGGTTGTTCTTGTGATAGTGCAGGAGTTATCATGAGATCTGATGGATTAAAAGTGGCAGTCTCCCCTGCATTCTTTCTCTTTCTCTCTCTCTCTGTCTCCTGCTGCCTTGTGAAGAAGGTGCCATCTTCCCCTTCACCTTCCGCCATGATTATAAGTGTCCTGTGGCCTCCCCAGCCATATAGAACTGAGTCAATTCAACCTCTTTTGTTTATAAATTACCCAGTCTCAGGTAGTATCTTTATAGCAGTATGAAAATGGACTGATACAGGGGGGAGGGAAAAAAAAGACAACATATTGGGTACAGTGTACATTGCTTGGTTGACAGGAGCACTAAAATCTCAGAAATCACCATTAAAGAACTGACCCATGTAACCGAAAACCACTTGTACCCCAAAAATGACTGAAACAAAAAAAATTAAAAAGGAAATGTCTTATTTTCTACCTGCCTTCTCTTCTTCTACATCTACACATGTGCTAGAATAGCCTATTCATTATTGCCTAAACGTATCCTTTAGTTTTCTCTCCCCCTACCTTTAATTATACTGTTCTCTCTGCCAGAAGTATTCGTCCTCCTCCATCACTTTCTGTTCAAATCTTGTATCTCCTCCATGGTACTAGATCCAACTCAAAGACTACATCCACAGTAGCCATCCTTCATTCCCCAGTCAGAGATGGCACTTCCCTTCCAGCAACTTCCCCATGTGCTTCTCATTTGATGTCTCACTCTCCAAGCTTACGTTTGGTCATGTTGGAGTCATGCTACAAACACTTCTTGTGCCAGAACTATGTCTAATTCCTCTTCAGAGGCCCAGAACAACCTTGCACACAAGTGAGAGCTTCATAAATGTTAAATAAATGAAAGGCCAAGCCTAAATCAAGAACTCCTGGGTCCTCTTTCCAGTTCTAACTCTGAACTACAAAACACAGGAGTAATGTAAAGCCTACAACATCTATCAAATACTTTTCTTCCATAGCCTGAAACCGTGATAGCAAAACTCTGAGCACCTAGGGTGTTTGTAGCCAAATTTACTTTTACTTTTTCTGAGTTTCGCAGCTTTGTCTTGTGAGAAAAATATTTTCCTGACAGTATGTTGGTAGTTCCTCTGGCCTCATGTGCTCTACCTGGTGGTAGAGAAGAGATGACTGTGGCAGGGAATGTCTTGTTCCTCTGCCCACCAGGCTGCTCAAGCTGAGGTCCACATGCTACTGTGTACATGTGCCTGTATATGCCCTATGTACACATGTGCAGGAAAGTGCATGTGTGACCATGGACATGTACAAAGACGAAGGTGCAGTCACTGGCATATGCCATACCCTTACCAAGCCAATCCTCTATTTTGGAATATTTTGGCTTTGGCCAGAGAGAGAGAGAGAGAGAGAGAGAGGGAGGGAGAGAGGGAGAGAGAGAGAGCGAGAATCTATTCCCCAGTGATAATCACGTTACTGAAAACCACCAGGAGTCATCATATTTATCTTTCTCATTTATCCAAACCCCAAACAGCCTTCTGCAGCAAATCACATTTCAGCATGGCAGATTATTCCGTCTGTAGCATAAACTTCTCATTGCATCTCTCTCAGGAGAAGGCTCTCTAGGTAAATATAAATCTTACCCTAATAGCAACATTTGGAGAAGTAATGTTATTTGCCCTGATTTAGAGAAAACACAACATAGTCTCTAGCAAAGCTGATCCTTTCTTTTGAAATTAATCAAAGGCACATAGAAGCAACACAAATGTTTCTCTGGCAGAGTGAAGCGCTGGTGTGTGTGTGTTGGGGGGCGGTGGTTGGGTGGAAGGGAAGGGGTGGCGGGATCTTGATGAATTATTCCAGCCTTCTAACCCTCCCTCTGTGGAGGAGGCGGAGGAGTGGGATCCTTCTTTTTTATTCTTGTGATGTGAGTGGTTTCTGCAGACCAGTTCATAAGATTCACATAGAGTTGAGAAAGATCAAATGACTATTTCTCATTGCACAACTGAGAGTCTGCAAGTTTTACCCCAAGGGAATATGAAAACTCAATCCAGTATTGACCTCAGCATGTGGAGGTGAGCCTTTGAGAGTGTGGTGAAGGAGCAGACAATTACCTCCTGGAGGAGAGATGGGGTTTTAATGACCACAGCTTGATGGGAGGGGAGGAACTCTGTGAGCCTATTTCCTGCCTGGCACAGTCGCTGCCTTTCTGACCCTTTTCCACCTCTAGCCCCTGGGGAAAGGGAGACAGAGTTTGTAATCAATGACTGATTGATTAAATAAATAAATAACAGTGCTGGCTGTTCTAAAGCACCACTTTGCTGCAACCAGCTTGAAAGCCTGGGCACTGGAGTCAGACTTGCTAAACCTACATCCCAACACTCCAGCTTACAAGCCAGGTGATCGTGAACTCATTACTTACCCTCCCTATGCCTCAATTTCCTTATTTACAAGCTGAATTGCCAAAATGGTTGTGAGTATTGAATGAGTTAATGTGTGGACCTAGAGCAGCCTATGATGCACTGGAGAGTGTCAACCATATTATCATTTTTCATAGCACTGATGAAACCCTCCATGTGAACCTCTTTCTGGCCCACATTCTTGTGAAAACCACATCATACAAAAGAGCATTAAATGTGTAGATTAACAAACCTGATGGGTTACAAAAAAGCTACCAAGGGCTTAGGACAGGAGGACAATAAGAGTTAACCCATCTGTTCCTCCGTGGTCTAAGATCTTTTAGAATTCAGGCCAAATACATACTAAAATGTTTTATTTTTCTTGGGTTGGTTATATAGAATCCACTTTTGTGATCAGAGACCATTTTCTATCTTCCAGAGTGAAAGTGTGCTTCTAACTACATTTAGGATTGGAAAGAATGTAAGAAGAAGAATCAGGTCTGAATTTAACATCAGTGGGCCATGGGATTTGTACAAGTCCCTTCTCTGCTGTGGGCTTCAGTTTCCCCATCTCTGTAATGAGGAGGGTGTTGTCAATGGCCTTTGAAGAAATCACCCAGCTCTGCCAGTCCATCACCACCCGCATGTTCTAGGTAGGCTTTGTGTTGTGACTGAACTTCAGAACTGTACAAGTTAGGGGTCACCCCCAATGCCCCCAGGACTCAGGCTGGCGAAGCGAGCAAATAGTCAATGACTTCTTTGGTTGCTGGCATCTCAGTAGTTTTGTTTATGCTCAGTGATAACAGTGTGATAACAAGCGTGGGTCTCCTGCCCCATTCTTCCAGTTGCACTCTCATGGTGAGACAGGATCAATATCAAAGACCGAGTAAAGGAATTGGCTATTGTGTGTCAGTTACTTCCCTCTGGAGGGCTGATGGTTCTCAGGCTTCTTCATTGCATGACCCTCTGTGAGGTCCTTGGGTGCCCAGATTCTAACTATCTCACCTTCCAGAGGACACTGCTTATGGTACAGGCCTTGCTGTCCCCAACAGCCTCTGACAACTCTGTACTTCATCTCTGTACTTAATTTCCTTCTTGTCCTGGGCCGCCTGTCAAACCAAGAGCTGGTGACCAGAGAGAGCAGAGGCTGGCCCAGCTTCACTCTGGGTTTCCACCTCCCTAAAACCACTGGTTTCTCCTAACAATTTCAGAGCAGGGTTTTAAAACTCCATGTTTGAAATGCAGTAGAGCACCGCTATCTCGATAAGGCAAGAGAGTTGAGTCTATCTCAGCAATCAGACAATGCATCGTTTGATAAATCCTCAAACAAGAATTAGGCACCTGCTACATGCTAATAACAGTAGAGTAATCTTTGAATGCAAACTGGATATTATAAAAGCCTCTTTACATTTTTATCTCTTTAATATTTACAATAACCTTATACATCTACTAAAACAGTAGATATTTTATAATGATGCTCAGAAAACTCTATGAATATGCTGGAAAGTGACACAACCAGGACTCAACCCAGAGATATTATAAGTACAATAGGAAATACAAAAAAACAAAGGACCTAGCTCCTGCCTCTAAGAGTGAATATCCTGTTGGGGAGAAAGAATGTGGGCTCCATCTGGCTTCGTCCTGTACTACTGTTTGATAGTTTAATGCCCAATGATAGATAACATATTATGCAGATTATGAGATATAAGAGTTAGCTCACTCTGGCCCGGGAAGTGAGGAAAACTTGAAAGGGCTTCCAGCCAGGCTTTGGAAGATAGGGAGGGATCCTGTAAGCAAGGGGAGACCTGATCAGATGAGAAAAATAGCACTATCAAAGGCCACCCAACCACGCCCTTCAAGATCCTATTTCCTTCTAGTTATCCTTGACTAAAGATGCAGGCTTGCATTATGGAAAAGGACATGAGAAGAAATTGCTCAGGTATTTCCTCACATTCAGAGCTGTGGCTGGCCTGGAGATCTGGGGACTATCTGCATAGGAACGTGATCCAGGAAACAGCACTAGAAAATGGTTCTAGCAATATATGGTGAACTATTCCTAAGGGACAGCACCTTAAACATTTTACCAAGTGCTATTTGTGATAGAAAATATAAAGACATACTCTATTTTGCTCACCTGTTTGGATTTTTAAAATTCATGCTCTGCTTATGTAATTCTAGAACATATTCATGTTTATTTCAATGCACTTATTTATAAATTCTGCAGATATTTGAGCCCCTGCTCTGGGTTAGTTACTGTTCTGGGCACTGAGAAAAAAAGCAGTGAAAATCCATACAGTCAACTCATGAAGTTGCATTTCTGAGTTTTTTTCCACATTTCAGTAGAAAATGATCTCTTGGAAATGTATGGCATCCATTTGGGGCTTCCCACAGCACAATGCCTGCCCACATTTGAGGAGTGGAGTCCTCAGAAGACACTCATCCAACCCATGGAAATAAGAAAGACTTTGCTCTTTTAAGGAATTTTCTGTCAAATATGGGTATGATCTTCCAAAGCTGCACATCAATAAGAGTCTTACTGTCTTCCTCTTCTATTATCAACAACCCTTAGGAAGAACCAAACCCTGGTCCTATGATCTCTCAACGTTCCCAAATTATGCTTCTATTTGTCAGGATTTCTTGGCTGCCAGTAACAGAAAATCTAATCCCAGTGGCCTCAACAGTAAGTACCGCCATGTTCTGTATCTTATCTGACATGGGATGTATGATGGAGTGTTCCCAAGGGGACTAATTCGGTGTTCAAACCAGCCTCATCAAGTCATATTCTTTCCACCCTTCTTTGCTGTCACATTCAGCATGCTAGCTTGATCTCTAGATTGGCTCTTTCATGGCCCTAAGAAAACTACATACAACATTTTTGACGGTCATATGCAAGTATCAGCTGGAGAGAGAAGAGATCATTTTCTCTAAGTGCCTTTTGTCTGGTTGATTGTTTTTGGAGTGAGAAACTCTTATCCAGAAGTCCCCTCTGTGAAATTCCCCTCACATCTTCTCTGTCAGACCTGAGTCATATGACTTCCCCTAAACCAGTCCCTGGCAAGGCAAATGGGATTACCATGATTAGCTGCCATGTGCTTTGAAAGAAGTGGGGATATTTTCCTATGCTGGAAGATGAATCTTGAGTAAATATTTTTAAGCAAGGAGGAAGAGAAAAAGGAGAAATGCCTTCTGAGTGGATAGTGAAGGGATCTGACACCATGGTTTCCTCGCATATGCTGAATTCCAAGATGGCGCTACTTGGTGTCATGTAAAATGTTTGCATCCTACATGCCAAACATTGGCCTAGACACTGTAAAAGACATTGATTCCAGGTGCCTTCTGAGTTTTTCTTCAAAACTCCTCTCATAATCTGAAATTGTTTCTGCTTATTTGTTAGTTTGCCTCACCAGCTGCAATGCAAACTCTAGGAAGGTAGTGACCATATGACTCTTGTTCATTGTTTCAACATATATGGCAGCACATGGCACACAATTGGCACTCAATGAACATTTTTGAATAAGTAAATAGGTGGATTCCTTGCAAGATGCAATATTCTCCCTATTCTTCCATAGCCATCCTTCTTATTTCCTTTTGGGGAAATTGGTCAATAAAGCTTAGGTAACTTGCTCAAAATCACTCAGGGAACATGTGGTAAAGTCAACTTTAAACCTAGGTCTATTAGATTCCAAGTCCTTGTTCTGTCCCCAGTGCTATATTCCCTGACCTTGCATGAATACAGCCTTTGATTTAATGAGTCCTCTTCCTTGAACAGCTACAAACCCCTTAGTCTCTACCTGCAGTCATGCTCTCAGTTACCTCTGCTCCTGCTCTTCTCTTGGTCTGGAACCTTTTCTTCCCACCAGTGCAGAGCTTCTCCCCACCCTGTACACATCCATGCCCAAAGTTTAGCCCAGGTCCCTCCCTCTTCCTGACACCATCATCTTGCCTTCATTTTTGCATCCTCTACCTCTAGCTCTTCTACCTCCCCAGGGAGAATGCAAATCCTCAACTACCCCATGGCCTTGAGAGAATAATGACTATGATCTCAGGTTCTATGGCCTGACTCACTGTGTGCAAATCCCAGCTCCTGTTGCTGATTTGTGTGATCCTGGGCAAGTTTCTTTGCTTCTTTGGGCTTCTTTGCTGATCCGAAAAATGGGAATAACCATGGAATGCACAGCATAGAGTTGTGAAGACTGAGTCACCACGTACAAAAGCCTTAATGCAAAGCACATGGTAAGAGTCATTTAAATATCGACTATGATTTTTCATTTCTCTTATTTTCTTTCTTAGCAGTGCCAGGCACTTAAAGGATGTTGAAGAAATTCCTGCTAGCACAAATTTGCTAATTCTCTGCCTGCTTCCTCAGTATATGGTATTTCTCCCATACCGCCCTGCAAATTTCAAGGACAGGCATTGTTAGTGTTTTCTCCTTCTTCTGTACCCTTTCAGGGTCTACTGTAGTGATAAGAGCCCGACAGGCACTTAATAAATCCTTATGAAAATGAACAAACCAAAAAAGCCCTGGGCTTCAAAGAAAATTCTCATTTGAATTTCTTTTCTGCCTTTCCTCTTTCCTTTAATTGTGCATCTCTTCTTCCCTTCTGAAAATCAGATTAAGCCCCACTGAGGCTAAACCGATAGCGTTTTGAGTCATTTTGTTAATGGATGTAAATTGACTGTAATCCTTTTGTTTCATGGCTACTGATGGTTGGTCAGGCAGGTAACTGAGATGAAGATTTTAATCACGCCCAAAATGCGATACCGGCTTAGAAAATGCCAGTCCTCCACTACACCACAGAGTCATTTATGATGATGCTGCAGTCGGAAAGAACCCTGAGAAACCTTAATTGGCCTTTGGCTAATTTCAGAAACCAGGCCTTCTTTGTAATTTGCTGCAAAACTGGTACCATTCTCTGAAATAAGATCAGTGAGAATGTTACAGAAAATGGCTCAAGGCCAGATCTGTGCACCACAGATTCATTAAGGATGCCTGAGCTAGATTTAGCTTCCAATGCGCTTGTCTTTGGGAGCACTGGTTTCCTATTAGGACTTGACTTTTAAAGGCCACAGAAAGAGTTGCTCCCAGCAAGGTTTTGCAGCTGCCCCTTTGGTCCACACTTTAGTGACCCCAGAGAGAAACACTGGTGAGAGAGAAAAACAGGATACTTGATTCACTTTGGGCAGGAGTCTATGTCCCCGCAAAGGTGAGTCTGGAATTGAAAGTTAGAAAATGAGAACATATAGAGCATGTCAGCTGAGGCCATTCCAGGGGACACCTGGGCTTACACACATACAGTAAGGCCTCACTAACTTAGAACACGGATGGCAAATGGGTTTCATTTCATGACGTTTCTGATCGATTATAGTGGAGAACACTGTGTTCAGAGGGATTCTCCCACTGTATCAACAAGAAAGAATGCTGTGATCATTCAGCAATGTCTGATGTGGCAGAGGCATAGGAAGTGAACCCATATGCCAAGTGTTTGCAGTCTTTGACTGCAATAATGGAGTGGAATAATGGAGACAGAGTGGATTTCTGTCCAAAATGTTGAAAAATCTATAAAGCTCCGTGGTGTTTTTTCACATACTGTTTTCCATGGTAAACAGTAATATAAATCGTAAATAGGAATGTCCAAAGTTAGAGCACTTATTTAAAGGTTTTTATTCAGTGGACTCTCACATTTTGTGTTTTCTATCATTGGAAAACCTCTATCATGAGAGCCTACTGATGGTTTGTCAGTGAGGGAGACCGTCAATACAGAGGAGCTGTTCTATGGTAATGAAGGAGAGAAACCAAATTCCCTGTGTCGCTCACAGAAGACTCCTCCCTGAGTACCGTCACCTTGAAACAAACCCTATACACCTACCCCCTATTTCCATGGGTTCAGGAAAGCCTTACAAAAGGCAGCTCTTGCTCATTCTCACCATTTGCTGAAGGAAGCAGCAGCTGATGAGTAACTCACCTGTTTCGCTTGCCATCTGCGTCACTGGTTCAGACCAGTAGGAGGGAACCCAGGATTGAGCAAGAGGAAAGTTGCTCCACCAAAGGTAGCTCCAGCTCCGCTGCTGACACTGCCCGGTGTTAGCTCTGACAGCTATTAGGCAAATCCACTCCTTCACTACTGTTCATGATGACAGCTTGAAATGGGGCTGGGGATATTCTCCCTTTCCTGAGTAGAGAGAATGAGGGAAATCAACACAGCAAAAGACATCTTCTCTGCATATTTTGTGGGTACCCACAGGCTAATGGAAAAGGCACCAATGATTCAGAGTAGGAGGTTTCTGTGCCAGTCTGAGTCTGGAGTGCCAGAGACTGGCAGTAGCCCTGGAATAAAGACAGTGCAAAGATTTCTAAAGACATTTCAATCTTTTCAAAACCTGGGCTTGAATGTTTCAGTGCAAGTCAAGGGAGGGAAGAGGGGATTTTTGGGAAGCAGCTGCCAGAAGTTCCACCTTCCGGCTGATGAGCTTCCCTTTCAGGCTGATGAAAGCAAGACAACTTCTTCAGCTTCACCAAGAAAGGTATTTAGTAAAAGTCAACTGAGTCAGGCTAGAGATCAGCTCAGAAAAGCCACTGCCCTCCTCTCTCTCTCCCAACTGTGACATCAATAGCTGCAGAATCATCCCTGGTTTCTAATAAACTTGATGAAAATATGAATGACAATTTTTTTCTGTTCACCTTCTCATGAAGCGGAAAATTCCTTAAATCAGGGGGAGGTTAGTGAGTGGACCAGTCTAGTTGGAAATTAAGTTAAATTCAATTAATTTACATAAATAAATTGGGTTACTTTGGTATTGTAATTAATTCTTGCTTTGTAAAGTGAAGTTTGTCCCTGCAGACTGTGTCACAGAGTGTGCCATGAGAAACTGCCCTAATCTTACTGACAGCCTGGCTTCAAAGTCACCAGCAGATGGATTTGAAGCTCTTTGAGGACAGAGTCAAGGCTGATACTGTTCTTTTGGATAATCAGGTATTCACTTGGCAAATATTTATTGAGTGTCTATGCTGGTCGTCCACCAGTATACACATGGTGCTTAAAAGTAGATACGATAGACAGATGTCCCTTCACTGATCTTATGATCTGGCTGAGGAGGGACAGGTTATAAATAAGGAATCCAATCAATAACAAAATCCTTTCAGGTGATGACAAATGCTATCTTATACTATAAAAATTAGAAAATAAAAAGCAGTGAGAAAGGCCCCTTGAGGTTGGTGGCTCGGGGAAGAGGTAGTACCTGGATGATAAAGAGTCAGCCTAACTCCTAGCAGAGGAAATGTCAAGTGCAAGGTGCCACAGGCAGGCAGGCTCAGTGGTACCAGAAACAGAAGGAAGACCAGCATCACCAGAACCTGGTAAGTGAGAGGGAGAAAGACATAAGAGGGGGCAGGAAGGGCAAAGGGTCTTGATCAATAAGAAGCCATTGGAACATTTTAAGGTTTTAATCAGTGATCAAATTAATATTTTAAAAGGTCATTCTAGCTTCTTTTAGAAAATGGATTGTAAACAGTAACAATAGATGCATCTTACATGTACATTATCGTTCTAAATCTGGGAGGGGGCAGGTGAATGAGTGTTGAGCAAAAGTACACAGGCAAGAATTAGCTGACTCTAATTCATGGGTACAGGATAAGCAACTACGACGAAAAGGTCTCACAATACAACAGCTTAAACAATATAGTTTATCTTCCTGTTGATAAGTCCATAGATGAATAGTCCGGGGTTTGCGGGATGGTGCTTCTCTACAAACTCATCAAGGACACAGACCACTGAGTTGACCCAGCCTATGGCTTCCATCTCTGAATCCCAGGCAAATGCTTTAGTTTTGCTCTTTCACAGCCATGAAAAGGCAGACAAAGGGAGAACTCCAGAAAGTGTCCGGTCAATGTTTAATAGCTGGCTCTCTGAGAGGGAAAAAACAAACCCTGATTTGTAGCATTTGCTGATGTCCATGGTCTAAATGTCCCATGGTCTTCTACCATGACTGATTTCAGACTATCAGTTGTACCTCTCTGAACTCAGAGTTGGAAAGAAATGCATACAGTGAGGTCTCACAGGCCAAGTATGAGCAGGCTCAGTATACTACTGACCTCAGAACAGAAAAGAAATCCCTTACAAGTAAAAGCTTTTGCTAATTCTGCTAAAAGAAGTAAAAGCTTCTGCTATAAGCTTGAATTTTCTCATATAGCGTGATAAGGCACACCACACTCAAGAACACTAGACTATAGAGTCTGCGAGAAGCTACATATTAATTAGTGAAAAGAGGTTCAAAACTTTACTGAACTTCCCAGAAGAGAAATATTTTAAACGATGGGGGTAGAACACAGGGAATTTTTAGGCTGGTAAAACTATCGTGTGTGGTACAGTAATGGTGGCTACATGTCATTATACATTTGTCAAAAATCTGCAGAATGTATCAAAGAGTGAATGTTAATGTAAACTATAGACTTTACTTAATAATAATATATTAATATTGGCTCATCAATTTTAACAAACGCAAGAGGTTAAGAAGAAGGGAAATTGTGGGGGATGAGGGAGAATATTGGAACTCTTTAGACTTGCTGCTAAACTTTTCTATGAGTCTAAAACTGCTCAAAAACATTAACTATATTAATTATATCAATTAAAAATATTTGTAGGGGAAAGATCACCACGTATATGTACATAAATGTGAAAGTCTGTGTCTGTGTCTGCCTGTGTATGCTAGTGAGTATGCCTGTGTTTGTGTTGGTGCATATGTGTGTCGGGGGGGGGGGACCGTGATAGGAGAGACTTCTTCATCGGCCTGGTGACAGGAGAGCTAACTGGCTCACTGTGCTGCCCCACAGACCCAACAGAGTAAGCCCAAAAGCAATCCTTTGGAAGAAATGCCCATCATGCCTCAGTCAACATGGTGCCTTCCTCCATAAGCACACTAATTAGGGGCTTATTAATGTGGGCCTGCCTGAGACTGCACTTTCATTGACTATAGATATTTCCCATGAGAGTTCTCCTAAATCAGGGGTCTCCCAGCCTTTCATCCCTTTATTTGTAATTCCCCTATTTGCAATTGTATTGGACATAGCCATCCATGTGTTTTCTGATCTTGGAGGGGAAGGAGCACCAAGATGGAGCTTGAGAGGAATCACTATCCTCTTCTCCCTTTGTCCTTATCCCAAAGACAAATAACCATAAAGGATAATCTATATTGTTATTGAAAATATCCAATTTCCTTGCTATCATACTATGACCTATATGATAGTCCTCCTCCAGAACCTGTGAATATGCTCCTTATATGACAAAAGAGACTTTGCAGATGTAATTAAGGATCTTGAGATGGGAGATTATCCCATTTTATCTCAAGATGGGATAATCTAGCCAGATGGACACAATATAATCATGAGGGTCCTTATACAAAAGTCATTGTGACAAGGGAAGCACAGGGACAAAGAGAGAGAGATTAGAAGATACTGTGCTGCTGGCTTTGCAGTGTTGAGAGTGGACTTGAGCCAAGGAATGCAGGCGGCCTCTAGAAGCTAGGAAAGGCAAGGAAGTGATTCTCCCCAAGAACAACTGAAAGACATGTTGTCCTACTCACCCATTTTAGGACTTCTGACCTCCAGAACTGTAAGAGAATAAATCTGTCTTGTTTGGAGTTATTAAGTTTGTGATATTGTGTAACACAATTTGTGATATAAAATGGGAAACTAATATACATCACTGCAGCCTGAGAATCTGCACTCTCTCCAAGATTCAAGCTCTCCAGGTATCCCTTTGCCTGCTTACTGTTTTTTCTTTTAGCACCTACTTTAACCTGTGGCCCCTGCAGTGAACCTTGAACCCTGACAAAACACACATCATCTTGTCTCACTGTTGTTAGTGCCAGGCACAATTGCAGGCTGGCATATCAGGGCACTCAATAAACACTTACTGAATGAATGACTGAATGAATTTTTCCAAATTTATTCCATGCTCAAAAGGAAATACTGGGATTTATTGTTTTTGTATTTTGTTTTTGAGTTATCTTCCCTCTATCCCATAAGAAACCACCCACACACATAATTTTGGTGGCCTCCAGCTGTAAGTACACACAGATTCATTTCTTGTTTTGACCTGGCCATGTGATCTAAGCTCTTTATGGGACTCCAGTTCCCAGAACTTCGTGCTGGTAAATGGACATCTCAACTTATTTTTATGTGGGGTGTCAATTTAAACTAAAATCAGATGGGAAGCTCTACAGAGCTGCAAAATATACCACCCTGGGTTGGGGTCAAAAAGAGATGGTGACTGTATCTGGGACAGTTTCCTTGTAGAACTAATAAAGAAAACCTTAACTCTGGACTCATAAAGAGAAAAAACTGCTACCAAGTCACAGATTGTACCCCTAACCCAGTCATCCATCTCAAATATGCAATATCCCCAGTCACAAGGAGACTAGACAACAAATTATAAGCAGATGAGATCCTAATATGGAAAAACATATCAAAGGCTATCTCCTTCTGAGGGTGGGTCATAAAGTCTGAAAGTATCCAAAATATGATTTGCAAAGAAATTTAGAGACCAATAGTTCAACTTACCTTCAGAGTTTGATAAACGACTTCTCCCAGACCTCAGTTTTCTTAAGACTGTAAATGTCTGTTTCAAGTCTTGGCAGCATATAAGTACAGGAGGGCACTTTTGTTTTTTAAATTAAATGCAAGGAATTAATGAAATGATGACATTCACTTTCTAAAATTTAATATTGACTAATTTCACTCTTTGGTGCTCTACAAAGCAGTTGAACTCTGTCAACCAAGAACACACGCAACACACACAATACACATACAGGCATGCAAGCACAATTGGGAAGGGTACTGATCCACTGAGGGGACGACGGCTATGCAAAAAGCAGCCGTTCCCACTCTCCTTTCTCTTTGATTCCTTTCCATGAAGCTGGAAATGCCAAGTGTCAAATATTTCCAGTTACTTAAGCCCCTCAAGATGGATCTTTTATTTCTCAGAGAGAACACTGGGCAGGAGACTTCAGAGAAAGCTCCATTTAAATGTTCCAAGTTGATTTGCTTTTCCATGGGAGCAGAGAAGGAGCAGGAAGATGCCAATTAAACCAAGGCCTCAGGCACAGTCCTCTCATTACAGGCATCTGTGGTGCAAGATCTTTGCAGAACCCCTCCACTGTGCTAGATGAGCTCTTGTGATTGCCCACCTCTTAGAATGACCTCCAGGCTGATGACAGAGCATTCTTTCAGTTGTTCCAAACGAGACCCCATGGCTAGCAGGACATTTGGCATTTCTGTAGGGGTTCATTTAAGCCACGTTTTCTGCAGTCATACATGGGAAAACTTACCTCAGCTTAAATACAAGGAAATGCTCCAAGCTCAGGCATCTCTACGGATGACTAGTAGAGTCTACTTGATTAGAAGAAAGGCAGGCACCTCGTGGCTTTGAAGTTCTGTTGCCTTATAGACAAACAAGCTGGTACAATGGCATTCTCATGGTGCTCAGCTTCAATCTTAAAATACAACCCATGAAATGACTGGAAGAGATAGTTCACAGAAAAAGAATACAGTTAGTTAAAAATTAACGCCTGTAATCCTAGCACCGTGGGAGGCCGAGGCGGGTGGATCACGAGGTCAGGAGATTGAGACCATCCTGGCTAACACGGTGAAACCCCGTCTCTACTAAACAAAATACAAAAAAATTAGCTGGGCGTGGTGGCGGGTGCCTGTAGTCCCAGCTACTCGAAGCTGAGGCAGGAGAATGGCGTGAATCCGGGAGGCGGAGCTTGCAGTGAGCCAAGATCAGGCCACTGCACTCTAGCCTGGGCAACAGAGCAAGACTCCTTCTCAAAAAAAATATATATATATATTTATATATATATATATGGAAAAAGTTTGACCCCATTTGTAATCAAATATGTTTACATTTATATAACAATGAGAGATGACTCTTGTCTGTAAAGTTTGAAAAGAAATAAATATAATGTGTACATATATGTATGCGTGTGAATGGGTATATGTATGTATCTGTATCTCAGATCTGGTGAAACTGGCATGTAATAAACATTCTCATAATATGCTAGTGACTGTATCAACTGATTCAACTATCTTAGAGAGTAAACCAGTCGTTTACGTCAAGAACCTCAAAAAAGAACCTTTTGGACTAGTTATGCCACTTCTGAGGAGGCATTTGAGGGCCATTACCCACATTTAGTCTACACAAAGTCTTCAAAGCAGTAATGTCTACAGTAGCAAAAACAATAAAAAGAAACACTGTAGCTCCTGATTAACTACGGTGTACTCACATTACAGAATATGATGCAGCCCTTAAAAATGGTATATAAACATTGTATTAAGCATATATTGTCATGTTAAATAAAAGGATAAAATTTATATGCTGTATGCAGATAATTTCTGGGGGAAACAGAAGGAATGTAAGCACAGCAAAATGGAATTGGAGGTAAGATTGTGGAGAGGTTGTTCTTATTTTCCATTTTCCAAATTTTACAATGAGTATATACCACTTTTATAATCATAAAAATATAAATAAAAATGGCTATATTTTAAGCCATAAATAAAACTGACAGCACATAGAAAAGGTAACCCATTTATGCCTCTACATTGGGGAACATAAGCTACAGGAAAACTCATACCATGTTTTAATCCCTATGCAAATAGAACTCTAGTTTTCATATGCAGATATCATGAATATGGAGAATGTGGCAGCTGAAACCAGGACTTTGATAAATGCCAATCCTGCGGAACTATTAGAGAGAGGATTTGTGATAATCCTGTTAACATAACCCAGAGAACTTTACCTACTCCAGACATCAACTTGAACACAAAAATGTCCTAGAAAGACAAACAGCATGGAATAATTAGGAATTGCAGTAAATGGATTGGGAGACGGGTTTGTTCATCTCTGTTTCCAAAATTTCAATAACAGATTCCTTTGGAGGGTGAAATAGAATGAAGCACTCCAAGTTAATATTTGTGTTGAGAAACACTAGGGTACAGGAAATATCTCCTTTGTCATCTTGAAAAGTTTAGGGCAATAAAACGCTACAATAAAATGCTTTGGAATCCCTCAGAGTTGCATGCATCACTGGACAAATTATGGCCTGGCCTCAGAATGATCCTCTGCATCATTGGTGAGGTAAGACCCCAGGGCACAGGACCTTTGCTTACATGCAACCCCAAATAATTTTGTCCACTGCAAAATCAGGTAAATTCACTTTAAAGGGTATATTTTCAAGGAGGCAGTGTTGACTTCCCTGCAAGGGTATGATCCCACTCAATCTGCTCTGACTCAAGACTTTTAACATGTTTTGCCATAAAATACATAAAGGAATAGAAGAGAATATATTTTTAAAAGTTGCTACAAAAATACCTTTTTAAGATGGTATTTTTAAAAAGACCCACTGTATTAGAGTTCTCTAGAGAGACAGAATAGGAGATATATGTATATATGTATGTGTGTGTACATACATATATATGTGTATGTATGTGTATATGTGTATATATATATGCGTGTATATATCTATGAATGAAATGGAGTTTATTAAGGAGAATTGACTCACAGGATCACAAAGTGAAGTCCCAGGATAGGCCGTGTGCAAGATGAGGAGTCACCAGTAGTGGCTCAGTCTGAGTCCCAAAATCTTAAAAGTAGGGAAGCCAACATCGTGCAGCCTTCAGTCTGTGGTCAAAGGCCCAAGAGCCCCTGTCAAACCACTGGTATAAGTCCAAGAGTCCAAAAGCCTGAAGTCTGATGTTCAAGGGTAGGAGGAAGGGAAAGAAGCATCCAGCATGGGAGAAAGATGAAGGCCAGAAGTCTCAGCAAGTCAGCTCATTCCACCTTCTGCTTGCTTTTTCCAGCTGCGCTGATAGCCTTCCCAGATGAGGGTGGTTCTGCCCCTCGCAGTCCACTGACTCAAATGTTAATCTCATCTAGCAACATCCTCACAGACATACCCAGGAACAATACTTTGCATCCTTCAATTCAATCAAGTTGACAATATTAACCATCACACCCACTAATCAAGCAATGTGAATAACACTGGGCTTGAAGCTGTAGAAGTGAGTTTCAACACAAAATCTGCAACACCTTGAGTTCATGACTTTTCTTCCTTGAGATTCTGTTTCCGTAACTATAAAATGGAGGGAAAGGGGGCAGATGAGCAGGGCAGATGGCACTGGATTTGTATTAGATGAGTTCTGGATCTGATCACAGAGTTAATGTTTGCTAACCCTAAGAGGATGGGAATTCTTGCTTCGTGGGAAGCATCTCACAGAGAAAGAGATTCTGCAAACCACACAACAGACCCTGCCAGCATTGTCTACATGCTGGATTCTTAAGGCTGATGTTGCTGCATATGACTCTCTGGAGACTGTGGTTTAAACCACATCCAAAACTCAATTGCCTAATTTGAAGTCTTTGCCTAGGAAAGCCGAATCAATTGCTCTGTCTCCCAGCAAACCTTAAACTGCACATTATTCAAAGGATCATCTCTGAGCTCAGGGTAGCTGATGATCAGGCTGTCAGCACCAAGTGGGCCCCGTTTCAGATTCACGCTTGGATGCCCAATCCTGTCGATGGAGAACCAAACTGCTGACCTGGGCAGATCATGGCCCTGCCTGCCACATCAGCTGCTGCTGTTGTGCTTCGAAATCTGCACCTTGGAGTTAAGGTCTTGGCTATTTCCCAGGCCTTTTCCTATCTCAGG
Organism: Piliocolobus tephrosceles; assembly: GCF_002776525.5. Taxonomy (NCBI): domain Eukaryota; kingdom Metazoa; phylum Chordata; class Mammalia; order Primates; family Cercopithecidae; genus Piliocolobus; species Piliocolobus tephrosceles. The sequence goes on from NC_045442.1 coordinate 22,160,635, forward strand.
GAACATGTGCCTTCAAGCAAGGACCCCCAGTGATAGAGATAATCAGTGGATTCATCAGATCTGCTATGTTCCTGAGCTATACTGACTGATCAATATTTTGAATATAATTCCTGGTTATATGCCACTTAAAAAACCAAGTCATTAAAGTTGGGAAAAAGCAATGTTTAGTAGCTTGAATTCTATTCTCAACTCTGTTGGTACCTTGCTAAATAGACTTAAATGAACCACTTATTTTCCTGGTCCTTGGTGTCCTTTTCTAGACAGTAATTGGACCTGTTCAGAAGGGTTTTTACTGTTTTGTTTTGCTTTGCTTTAACTTGGCTTCAGGGGCTATGTAAACTCCATGAAATTCTGTAAAGAAATGTGGGCGTATGCAGCTTTTTCTTCCAGAGGATCCACTGAGTCCCAAAGAGATCCATAATCCAAAAATTGATTTAAAAGCCATTGCTTTAAGCAGATTCAGAATTTGCACACCAAAGGGGCTTAGTGGCAGCATACTGATGACAAACAACTGTCTTGAAGCTATGGTTGCACAGCAACAACATTCATTTGTTTTACACCATATGATCCAGATCAATATGAACAGCAAAGTTTTCCAAAGATGCTGTCCACCAGACTAAGAAAATGCAATGCATCCACATCATTGATGTTATTTTCTCATCAATAGTATTACTAGTACTGAGGGCCATCTTTGGCTCCAACGTCTCTAAATGTTTCATAATTTCCATTTCAGATTATGAGACATAGAGAAGACCCAGAGAATGTACTTCTCCAAGGAAGGCAAGCCCAGGAAACCAGAGGAGCACATGAAGGATAGCAGCATATGCTGCTCTCAAGGCCAAAGAGCCAAGTGGATGGGCCCCTCAACTGAATCGGAATGATTTCATAGCTGTTTACTGAAAATCTTTCTCACTTCTGTGCCATGTCTCAATTTCCTTTTTTTTTTTTTTTTTTTTTTTTTTTGAGACACAGTCTCACTCTATAGCCCAGGCAGAAGTGCAATGGAATGATCTCGGCTCACTGCAACCTCTGCCTCCCAAGTTCAAGGGATGCTCCTGCCTCAGTCTCCCAAGTAGCTGGGATTACAGGCGCCTGCCACCACGCCCAGATAATTTTTGTATTTTTAGTAGAGATGGGGATTCATCATGTTGACCAGGCTGGTCTCAAAGTGCCGACCTCAAGTGATCCGCCTGCTTCGATCTCCCAAAGTGCTGAGATTACAGGCGTGAGCCACCGCACCTGGCCTCTATTTCATTTCATAATAATACAGCAGTAACTTTACCAGCCTACTCTACTGACATAGTGGTAAGAATAAAGCACTGAATGAATTCAAAAGGATGGCAACAAACTTTGCCAGAGAGGAAAGTTTGATCCAATTTACATAATCACAATGTTTTCAACAATGCAGCCTCCATTTCAGGCTTGGATATTAACTGTCCTGGAGGTGCGAACATCATTATTCCACAAGAACAATCCACAAGAAAACAAACAAAAAGAATATTATTATTAAACCTCTGTTGGGTGAAGTGGAAAGCAGCAGTACATGAGGATGGCACATCATTAAATAAGAGATCTCATTTCCCCATAGGCCTGGAGAACTGCATTAATTCAGAAAACTTAGTTGGAGAAGGACAATTGATTCCTTGAAAGCGTAAATGTGCTGAAGACTATGTTTGAAATCCTCATGGACTCTTGTTCAGCTATAATGACCTCCCAGGGGAGATTTGCAAGAGCTCATGGGGTATCACTGGGTGACAAATACATAGAAACTCAGAATGCTACTGGGCAATGACTATTCAAGATGGCCTTAGGTGACTGACATTGAGTAACCTCCCAGTAGCCACTAAGAGAGCAAAACCATCAATACAGCTACTAGGCACTCAGTGAAACACCACTGTAAGCAATTTAAGTGTCCAATGTAAAAGAAATGATAGCAAATTATGGCATGTCTATAAAGTAATTATGATGCTGTTATTAAAAATTATGCTCACAAAGAATATTTAAGGACATAAGAAGTATATGAAGTATTAAATGAATAAAACAAGTTTCAAAATTGTATACAAATAAACCATGATCCCAAGTATGTTTAAAAACTAAAAGCCTCTCTAACAGAGATAACCACTAGTTACATAGTAACATTTGTTTCCTCTAGCCTCTTTCTATATAAGCAGCTTTTATCTTCTTTACAATTCTTTGTTGAAAAAATAAATAATGTAAAAATAAATATTAGTCAATGTTCTCCAGGGAGTCTGAAGGCCTGAGAACCAGGAGAACTGATGATATAACCCCCAACCTAAATCTAAAGACTCACATAGAGGGGAACAACACACACTGGAGCCTTTTGGAAGGTGGCAGGTGGGAAGAGGGAGAGGATCAGGATAAATCACTAATAGGTACTAGGATTAATACCTGGGTGATGAGATAATCTATATAAACTACCCCCATGACACAAGTTTACCTATGTAACAAACCTGCACTTTTACCCCGAACCTAAAATAAAACTTGGAAAAAAAAGAAAAAATATATTAGTTAGAAGACTGCCAAGGGTTAAATGGTAATTGGTTAATACTATCAAATCACAGTTAAATTCCTGGTTTCTATAATTAAGCTATGATTACATAAGATTATCATTAGAGGATGCTAGGTGAAAAGGCTGAGGGAATTCTCTGTACCATTTGTGCACATATGTAAGTCTAGACTTACTTCAAAATAAGAACTTAGAAGAAAACAACAACAAAAATAAATAAAGGTCCAAGAACAAGGGGCAATGATGTCTGAGGGCAGGAGCTGATGGATATTCCAGCTCAACAAGAGAGACAGAATTTTCCCTTTCTTTTTGTCCTATCTGGGCCCTCAATGAATTGGAATATGCCTGCCCACATTGGTGAGGGTGGGTCTTCTTTATTCAGTCCACCAATTCAAATGCCCACCTCTTTCAGAAACACCCTTACAGACATACCCAGAAAGAACGTTTCACCACCCATCTGGACATCTCTTACCTCAGTCAAGTTGACGCATAATATTAAGCATCTCAAAAACCATGATGTTCTTTCTTATCAAGAAAGAACTTTTAAATGTAAATATCTGGGCTGGGTACGGTGGCTCATGCCTGTAATCCTAGCACTTTGGGAGTCCCAGGCCGGTGGATCATCTAAGGTCAGGAGTTGAAGACCAGCCTGATCAACATGGTGAAACCCCGTTTCTACAGAAATATGAAAATTAGCCAGGCATGATGGTGGGCTCCTGTATTCCCAGCTACTCGGGAGGCTGAAGTGGGAGAATCACTTGAACCTGGGAGACAGAGGTTGCAGTGAGCTGAGATCACATTATTGCACTCCAGCCTGGGTGACAGAGCAAGACTCTCTCAAATAAATAAATAAATAAATAAATAAATAATAAATAAATAAATGTAAATGTCTGGAAATAAAGAGTTTTTCCTTAAACAAGGAGGACATGCAATTTTTTGCTCTAGAATGCAATTTTTTGCCACACACGATGAGCTCGAGGGAAGGGATATCAGGTCTACCACTGGTGAGAACATCACACTCCTTGCCTGCCTTGTTTCTGTTTTTCCCCCAGCCGTTCTGTGTCCTAAAAGACAGCACAGAAGAGCAAAAAGCCCTGTCCTATTCCCATCCAGTAAACTTTGGTGCAATTATGGGATCCAGAGTTCCCCATCATGACCTCCTAATGGCCTCTGAGGTGAAAAAGCACCTGCTGCTCATACTTGGAAGTCAGTTTGAAGCAGTAGCATATGTATGAGCCTGAGAATGGAAATCGTTTCAGAAGCAGGATTATATGTCCACCATCAATGGCCACTGAGCCTGGCTCCGAGTATTCCTCTTCCAGGAACACATTCTTCAGGTCAGGGGTACAGGAGAAATAGCACAGGCTAAATCCTGGTAGGCTTCCAGTTTTATCTGTAATGAACTATGCGGCCCTTGGGCAGGTGATTTAACCTCTCAATTTTCTCAATTGAAAAACAGTATCTACATTTAGAAGGTTGTTGAAAGAATCAAATGAGACCACATATATAATACTGTGGCCAGGGGTGTCTACATGCTTTGGTATCAGTCGATCATCACATGAAGTGCCCAGCCTGGTGCTATCTGCTGTGAGACTGTATTTATCATAAGGCAGGACATCTGTCCAGAGTGGGCAAAGAGCCCACTGCAGAGACATGAAAAAAGGCACTAATTAAGATAGATAGTCATCAATTAAGGGCTCAAGCTAGAGATGCCAATTTTATTCAGACTAGAAAAAGCAAAACAAAGGCTGGAATGATCAGACATGGCCATGGAGGAGGTGACATTTGAGCTTGGCCTTAGTACCTAGTTAAGAACAGTATCTGTGTCCCCATCTCACTAAGCTAACACATATTTTCTTGATAATATGACCACCTTGCAATTCCAAGTCTAAGATAATAAAAATGAGCCAAATTTGTTTTAAATATCTATTTTTTTCTACTCTCCCTTCTTCTCTTGCTTTCCATCTTAATTCCTTCTGGAGGCCTGATTAGTACAAAAGCTGGAGGAAGGAGCAATTTTTTCTTTTCGTTCCCTGCCTTCCTTGTTGAGCTGGAACATCCTATCTCATCTTCTCTGGTCTTTGAACTGAGATTACATCCTGGGCTTCTTGCCTGTCAGGCCTTTGGACTTGGACTGAATTATAGCACTGGCTTGCCTGGGTCTCCAGCTTGCAGATGGCAGATCATGAGACTTCTCAACCTCCACAATCACGTGAACGAATTCCTCATAATAAATCTCTGATTGTGTTTCTCTGAAGAACACTGATTAATTAAGACCATTTAGTTTCCAACCACAAAAAGACTTGGATGTCTTGCTAAGGTATTGAGACGTGAATAAGCTGGAAGTGAGGGGTCATGGGAGGATGCCAGGCTAGTGCATGACATGACCAGATGATTGTATTGGGAAGATCACTATGGGTAACAGCTGAGGACAGGGAGACTGGTTGTCCAACAAATCCAGGGAAGAAAAGTGAGGTCTGACCAGGTCATCTCTTTGCCAGATAACATTGAACACCCACTGGCAGATACTTAGCTGATTGAGTTATCTGATGAACTGTATAAAAGACAATAGGCAGTTGTTCAAGGAAGATGGCTAAATCATTGTCATCAAAGTTTGCTTCCAGGGAAGCCTTTTTTGAAACTAAAATGCACTCATTCATCTCATGATTCATCTTTCCTTCAAATACTGTGAACTGAACACCTCCTGCTCCAGGTGCAGAATTTGACCAGACACATAGAGCATCAAACTTGGCTCTGACTGTGCTCAAGGAGCTTGTGGTCTTGAGAAGGAGGTGGACGGACTCCTAAACCGATCTTTTTCTAACTGTGTTGGAACATTGTGATGGGAGTCAAGAAGGACAGCCAATCCAGCCTAGTGAGAAAATCTTCCCAGACGGGATCATGTCTGAGCAAAAACCTAAAGGATGAGGGGGAATTAGCCAGGTAAGAAGTAAGGACAGGTGCTCCAGGAGGAGGGAAAAGCAGGAATAAAGACCCAGAGACAAGCAAGACAGCAGCACAATTTGAGGGACACTTCAATGAGTTAATGTGACCAAAATGTAGGCCTCGGTGCAAGGAAGAGTGGAAGAAAAGCACAGCAAAATAGATGTGGGACATTTTCTGAATTTCTGTAAATGAAGCAACGAAAGGGGAGACAGGAAAGAATTCAAGATGATGTTGGCAAGTTCACTGTGCATTTTCCCAAATCCTGAATTCCCTGTTGTCTACTCCTTGGCAAAGTAACCACCGTGTGCCAAAGGGGAAAACTGGATTCTTCATTTTTTCTTTCTTTCTTTTAAATTACACTAATGAATCAATATTTCTTGTTCCCAGTAGAGGCTCTCTATTTCCTTTCCAGCCCATTTGTTTTACAGCTGAAGATGTATGTCTGGGGGGTCTTACTTTCCTATGATGATCTGAAGCTCATCCTTTTCAAGACTGGTTATTGTTCACCCATGCAAGGCTACTGTTCCATGGGAAATTAAATTGATAAAGTCTTCCATGTCCTGCAATCTCACCTGCTATAACTTTCAAGCAGCAAAAAGAAATTCTGTCATTATCAAGCAGAGCAGCTTTACTGTAGGCACTTTTAGTGTTTGGAGAGAACACAAAAAGTTGAGGCAGCACTGATATGTGAACTCTACTGAGTACAAATAATTTAATAAACATGTTCTATTGACTACATGACACTGATAAAATTAATTATAATCTACTGATCTTCTCTCCTGAACACCTCCCCCCACCACTGGAAGTGAGGGGTCATGGGAGGATGCCAGGCTACCCCAAAGCCTCCAAGAACTCATATCTGGTATCAAATATGGCAAATATTGATTATTTGCTCCCTCTAGGTATTACACAATGTGTTGAGTTGCCAGTTTATCTATGAAACTATTTGTCAGTGCACAGCTAAGATAGGAATCCAGGAGCATCTGGATAATTTGAAATATACCTGCTTTCCTTCCAGCTGTCTCCTAGTTGCATGCATGTTGCAGATCAAGGGTAGAAGATGGAATCATTAATCTGCACCAAACATTTTTATAATCTTCTTTCTCTGAACTTCCTGTGTAACTTCAGGTAATAAGCAGGGAGAAGAGAAAAATCTCCAAAAATCAACCTGCTAATTATGTGTTCTTCTTTGTATCCAGAATCTAGTGTAGAGTCTGGCAGATAGGAGTTGATTGTTTTTTTCACTGAAGGTCTTTTGAATGATGACAGCTCCATGGGACTGTAGATGTGCACATTAGGTTAGGAGACGTTAGGCCAATGAATTTTAATTATTTTTAACCATAGAAGTATTTTTTTCCAAAAAATACAAAAAACATAAATAAATATTTGAAATCTCTGATTAAGCCAGGTCTGCGGGCCCAGAGCCAAATATATCAAGTGTCCCTTCTAACCTACTGTTACAGCCCTTAAAGATGCTCCAAGACGCATCCTGAACATCATGGAACAGAATTTGTAAACGTCATTACCCTGAAGACATATTTTCATTCAATGTCGTGTCTATTGATGAGCTCATCAGGTGATGCTCAGCCCACTGTGATCACAACCCCCTGCCTTATGATATAATGGAATCTAGTACTACCCTAGTTTTGCATTCCATGAGGAAATAAGTGGTGGGGGGAGGTGGTCGGGAGAGAAGATCAGTAGATTATAATTAATTTTATCAGTGTCATGTAGTCAATAGAACATGTTTATTAAATTATTTGTACTCAGTAGAGTTCACATATCAAACAATTTTTCCTCCACTGATGTATTAAATGATGTTCTCTCAGATCTTTCTCTTGTCCCCTATTTATATGTTGGATATGCTCTATAACTTCCTAATCTCAATTTAAATCCTCAATCTCATTTCCAAATGAATGTCCATTTCACTTCCTGCTCTTCCCCAGATTCAGACCTAGGCAGGCCAGAAAAGGGAGGGAGCATGTTCCACCTTTTCATCCTCCTGTTTTTAGGACATTTTCTCCTCTGGTGTGCTCAAACAGGAGGTACTAATAAGGAGAAAGTAGTAGAGTTTTGACTTAATTGGCACAGTTGTTGCCTGCCTAGACTGTCACTGCCCTCAATAAGAAAGGCACCCCGGTGCAGGCTCTCCAATGGGGCTTATGGGTAAGTTTACTGGGTCTTTGAAGGCGGCCTCCACTCTGCACAGGGGAAATCCACCCCAGCTTGACATCTTCCTAAACCTCTTAATGGTTTCATATCCAGTCTCTTATGCCAAGTGTCATCACATCCATCAGCCAGCAGGAGGTACCAGCAAGATAGTTCAATCCCAGGAAGCTTCCAGGTCTACTTAACTTACGTGAAACTCATACATACTTGGCCATGTTCTGCTGCTGAGGTCAATCTCCACACTTGCATCTCTACTCACCTTTCTTCTTCACTACTCAAATAGGTACAAGTGGTAGATCATCAATTGTGCTAATTAAGCTAACCAATTGTGCTAATTAAGACCTCCAGCCAGGAAATGTAATGTCTATCTCCCTTTTCTTAGAGGAACCACCCTCATCTAAGGAATGTTTCCTGTGGAACACAGACCTCTCCATCCCCACTGAGATGAGAAAGGCTGACAACTCACCACTCAAATAATTTTCCAGCAATCCTTCTCCTCATTCCACACTCCTCAGCCCACACCCAATTGTCAGATCTACATAAATAAATAAGCAACAGAGGGAGATGATAAGGTGGTAGATATGGTAGCAGAGCTATTAAAAACCCAAACAGGCACTTGCCTTCCAAATATTTTTGGCTCGTCACAAAATTTGGGGTACAGAACTTTGTCCTCATTTGTAGATCCTAATTGTCAATACTCAAGTAACAGGAAAAGTTCCTTAACATTCTGTTATATAAACAAACATAGTGTTAGTGACTTCAGAGATTTTCCGAAGAAGGATAATAATGGCTTTTGACCTTTGAGAGCTTGTAAGTCAGCTGGGAGTCAAGATATACACTTGCATACCCACATGTACACAGGCATGCATGAAATGTTAGCTAGACATGTCAATAGGCTACAAGTTCTTAGGGAGTCCTAGGAGCATGGAGTAGACTGTTGCTATTGTGGTTGAGAAGGAAAATAAGTCCCTGTAGATTGAGAGAAGGTAAGTATGAAACTAGGCTCTGAAGGAGCACTGCCAAGGTCATGGTGTGGTGGCAGAAAAAAATGTGAGCAGGAAATCTTAGGGTGGCAGACCCACTATTTGGCTGGCCTGGGAGGATCATACAGGGCCCTCAAAGGCAGTCAGGATGGGACAGTCTTGGGTGCCTGGCTGAGGATCCTGGACTTCTATTTCTGTCAGTTGGAGACTCATATGGGTTCTTGAACTAATACAGGAAAAGATAAAGGCACAAGCCGGGGAGGAGGAGAAAGACAGCAAATCCAAGTCTGTCCCTTGGCTCTGTCCATATCAGAGTTAAGGAATTAATCACTTCAGTAGTCACCCAGAGACCATCCATGATGAAAGGTCAGGACAGAAGAGTCCCATGGGAACAGGCCAGGAAACAGGATGTCACAGAATGTGAGAAGTTGTGCCCACAGCTGAGCATTTGCAGGCACTCACATGCACTCAGGGCCTTCCCTTGGCCCAGCCACAAGGGAAGGATAAGTCAAATCCCAATCCCGTGTTCTTTCTTTTTGTGCCTAAATGCACACATATTTCCTCCCTTGCCCTGCTTTCCATTATGTGCTCTAGCTAATGTCATGTCTAAAATTGAGCTCAGTGTTTTTTCTTAGCACTGTATCCATGTTGGATGCCTGAGTCATGGGCATAAACCTCCACAGGACTTTCCAGAGACCCTCAGAGTGACACCATTATCAGGAGAAGAACAGAACACTGGGGGATGCAGGGATAAGAATATTGTTGAGATATTTAGGCACATGCCCCCTGCCATTTCGAGTCACCCAGGCACACAGTTCTTTGTCAGATGCTTGAGCTATTTCTAATTACATGTGATTCACACTTCCTTCTTCCTTAGAGGTTCAGATGACCAACTGTTGTGCCCACTTCTTTGAATCTTGGCTCTCACCCACTTCAGCAGAGCTGATTGGTTCCTGGAGGCCTTAAGCAAGACAGGAAGACGAGAGATGCTGGTGGCATAGACCTCAGCCAGGAGCTGTCTGGCCACTTGATGGATGAAGCTTTTTCTAGACTCCCTGATTCCAGAAGTTGGGCCTGGACAGTGGGCATAATGGTGTGAAGCATGGACTTTGTTTTCAGACCAAAGATTCTCTTTCCAAGGGAAGAGTCAATATCCTCTGCACTAATAGATGACGAGAAACATCCTCTCACCTTCTGATACAAGGAATTTGTTAATTCTTTTAGTTAGGCATCTGTTGTCAATTCAAGAGAGGGACAGAGAGGCCACAACACTGAAGGGAATTCCTTAGGCCCAATGTGAGACAGCCAGATTTGAAGTTTGGAACCTAAACTTGGATCAAGATCAAAATAAGATTCTCTGGATTGTTACTGCCGTGACTAGAAGGCTCTAAATTCCAAACGGACAGGGCAATGTGTGACAGACCTATTTTCTGGTGAGACGGATGGCTCCCTTCTACCACAGGTTCCCATATCCAGAAAAAAACCCAGGTGCCTTTTATGAGGTACATCCTGGGTGGGATAAAACCTAAGGACAAAAGAAAGGCAAAAAATGAAAATTCACATCTGAAACTGTTTACAGTTATCATAGTGTTAGTGATGATGTTGATATTCTTATTTAAGATTAGTATTTGTATTGTGGGATAAAGCAAATAAGCAATTATGTGATTTTCAAATTCTCTCATCCCAGGTGTCCTTGAAAACTGGGATCCTCTGTGTGGGAAAAAGGAAATAAAGTTGTGAGACAGAAAGACATTCAGTGCTGGATTTAAAGAAGTATCACCATGAATTCATTATGTATTTTATTTTAAAACGAATAAAAGAAACAGAACAAATTTCCTAATTGTATGTAATTAAAAGACATAGGAAAGTCCAGAAATATTGAGTATCTCCAGTGCCTAGCTTTTAGTTTTAAAATATTGTTTCCTCACAAAGGAAATGAAGGGTCCTAGGAGCTAATTCAAGATCAAGGGAATGAAATATACAAGATGAACCTGAAACATCTTGTCAACCCAGATAGATTTTTTACTATCAAAACTCACTAGAGGCCAGGTACAGTGGTTCATGCCCCTATTCTCAGCTCTTTGGGAGGCTGAGGCAGGAGGATCACTTGAGGCCAGGTATTCAAGACCAGCCTGGACAATATAGTGAGACACCATCTTTACAAAAAAAAGTGTTAATTAAATGAATGTGGTAGCACGTATCTGTAGTCCCAGCTACTCACAGGACTGAGGTGGGCTGATCACTTGAACCCAGGAGTTCAAGGCTGCACTGTACTCCAGCCTGAGCAACAGAGGGAGACCCTGTCTTTAAAAAAGAAAGAATGAGAAAAGAACACCCCCAATTTAGTTTATGATATTAATAATATAACAGTGACCTGATATTTGATATTAAGAAATTATTATTTTTGCCATGATAATGATATTGGGGTGGGGTTGGAGGTTAAACTCTTGTTTTTTTATAGATATTGATTTAGCTTGGATGTTTCTAAAAGCAGAGCCTGAGACAAGGAGTTGGGTTCAGGTAGTTTATTTGAGAGGTGATCCCAGGAAGCATGAGTCAAGTATCAGGGAGAGTAAGACAGAGAAGGAACAAAAACCAATCAAAGCGTGCCTCATCAAGGTCAAAGCAGTGACCATCGGGAGTCTGATTCCATGCAGACTTCTGAGAAGAGCACAGAATGCTCCCAGAATTGTCCATCTGAGGATGAGAATCTGGGATTGTCTCCCGTCCCCCATTGGATGAGTTGATAACTCCCCACATTTCAGAGAATGCCCTGAGCCAGAAAGGGAAAATGCTCACAGCACATTTTAGGAGTGACTTTGTCACTCTCAGAGAGAGTGTGACCTCTACAGAAACTTTTGCCACAGCTGCAGCTGAAATCAGAGATGAACCAGCAGATGTGACACAGGAACTTCCACTACAGGTTCATCTTGCAATAATTACAGACAAAACACTCTATGCCTGAGATTGGTAATGTGGAGGGGGATGCATGAGGGTATAGATGAAACAAGTGTGGCCAAGAATTCATATTTGCTTAAACTGGGTAAAGGGTACATAGGGGTTTGTTATACAACTTTGTCTACTTTTATAAATGTTTAACATTCACCATAACAGAAAGTTAAAAAGAAAGAGAAGAAAAAAAGGGGAAAGATGGAGGAAGGGAGGAAGAGAAGATAAAGAAAGAAAGATAAAGAAGAGAAAGAAAGAAAGAAAGA